>NW_004797632.1:141863-143784 GCF_000002075.1 Aplysia californica | reverse complement strand
ATAGATAGATAGATAGATAGATAGATAGATAGATAGATAGATAGATAGATAGATATACAGCTCAGAATTACAAAGTTCTATCTGACACTTTTGGCCGTTTTGAGTTATTAAGACCATGAATTCAGAAAACAATGATCTGTCGGTCCCAATTAAATCGTAAGAATATTCGCAATCTTTATCAAGATATTCAAAGAATTTTTTGGGAAAAGCTTGAAATTTTGTGAAACTCAATTTTTTAATTTTTTTTTTTTTACGTTAAGTTTCTACAAACTAGATCTAGGTACTGAGCAGAGAGAACTTTGGTGTGATTCTGAAGTACCGGTAACGAAACAGACAAAAACAACTGACGGGAAAGGAAAGAAGTAGGACCTGCGAGGGATACTCTCCTACTACCAGCTGAAAAAAAATAGGAAAAAAAAATAAGACGGTAAAAAGAAACGAGACCTACCAGTGGTGCCCTCAAACAACCTGCATTGGGTGGTTGGCGGGTGCTCTGTGGTGTGATTCGCTCCTTTTTTCCTATCAAACATCTATCGTCTTTATCTCTGCTCCTTCTTTTTATTTTGTGTGGGTTTGTTACTCTCCCGTAACGCCTCTGATCTCCAGCACTCGTAGGACCTGATTGTGTTGCAAGCGCCATAAAACACTTCCTAAACTAAACCACCTTAACCACATCTGAGCACCCGTCATCCACCCACGAAATAAACAACAAAAAACATCAGAAAACAAAACAAAACAAAACGAAATAAAACAAAAACTAAAAACAAAAACACAAAAACCAAACACAAAACTAAAACAATGGGCGTACCTTGCAGAGGAAGCAGGCGATGTGGTACCTGTGCTGGCCGGCCACCCTCATCCAGTCCTGCTCCTTCTTGAACTGGAGCGAACATTTCACACAGGACAGGCCGAACAGACTGGGGGGAGGAAGGTGGAGGTGAGTGTTAGCGAGAACTTTACGTTACTAGCAACACAAATACATGTAGATCATATAAGTGAGTAAGATTTGTTTGTTTTAGAAGAGGTTTTACGGCGCTCGCAACTGCATGGGGAAGGTTAAGTAGTTTTAGTAGTGGTTTTAAGGCTCACGCAACTGCATGAGGAAGGTGTAAGTGAGTGTTAGTAGAGGTTTTATGCGCTCGCAACTGCATGAGGAAGGATTAGATTAGTTTTAGCCTGAACTTTATGTTACTAGCAACACAAATACGTGTAAATCATATAAGTGAGGAAAATTTGTTTGTCTAAGTAGAGGTTTTACGGCGCTCGCAACTGCATAGGGTCATATGAGCATCAGAAGATTAGAGGTGTTACAAGAGAGTAACAAACATAAAAAGAAGAAGGGGAGGGGGGGAGGTAAGGACATTAAATGTTTGATAGGAAAGAAGAAGCAAACCAAGCCAGAGCGCCCGCCAACCACCTACAAAGATAAGATATGTTACTATTTACAAAGAAAACGAGAAGTTTTAGGTTAGTTTTAGCGAGAATGTTACGTTACTTGCAACACAAATAATACATGAAAATCATATAAGTGAGGGAGATTGGGGGCGTTACTTGAGAGTAGCAAAGAAAATATGAGGAGAAGAGGATCATTCATGTTTAATAGGAACACGGAGCAAACCATATCAGAGCACCTACCAACCACCCACGGCTATAACAAGGTTGTCAATCACGGATTAAGGAAAAAAAAGGGGGGGGGGGGTATTTTTTTTCTGTGTTGGTTAGAATTGTATGACTTTTTCAACACATTTAGGCAACTTAAGTGACGAAAATTAGACGTTTATAAGAGAGTAGAAAACACAAAGAAGAGAAGAGATAAGGAGGAAAGTTGTTTGTTAGGAAGTAGGGACAAACCACACCATAGTCATCGGAAACCGCAGAGAGAGAGAGAGAGAGAGAGAGAGAGAGAGAGAGAGAGAGAGAG
>NW_004797632.1:136088-137512 GCF_000002075.1 Aplysia californica | reverse complement strand
CGGGGGGTCATTGGTGCGAGCCCTGGTGGTGAAGAGAGGGAGATGTCAGTCAATGATACGTACAGATACATTTTAATGTGTATTTTTTACTTTGTTGTTAGCTGTCTTTGTTTGCGTTGTTGTTGTTGTTGTTGTTGTTGTGGTTGTTGTTGTTGTTGTTGTTTTGGGATTTGTTTTTTGTTCTTTTTTGGAAGTGAGGAGTGGGGTGGGGTGGATATTGGTGAGAGTCCTGGGGGTGATGAGAGGGAGATGGCAGTCAATGATACGTTTAATAAATTTTAATGTGTACATGTGTATTTTAAGCTTTTAGTTTTAGTAGAGGTTTTACGGCGCTCGCAACATAATAAGGTCATATAAGTGCCGACGATTAGAGGTGTCACTAGAGAGTAACAAAGATAAAAAGGAGGAGAGATAAGGATTGTCGTTGTTTGATAGGAAAGAAGGAGCAAACCTCAACAGAGCACCCGCCAACCACCCGTATGGCAATCAGTGGTACGTACAGATAATATTTGATAAACGATGACATTGTGCCTTTTTAAAGAGACTAAAGGAGACTGTTGCAAGAGAGTAACAAACACAAAATAGAAGGATAAGATATCAGAATGACAGATGATTGACAGTAAAGAAGGCGCAAGCCACATCAGAGCACCCACCAACCACCCTCCAAGTGAGGGCATACGTCAACGCAACAGTAAAGAGGTTAAAGAGAAGCATGTCGATACATCAACCGTCTTTTAGTGCAGGGAAAAGTGAGACATACAGCTAGTAGAAAGGTGGGGATTCTCTAAGAACTAAACTTTCCTGGTCAAAAATCAAATTCATGACTTCTGTGTGCAACATCGAACAGACTGGCCAAGACACCGAAGACTTACTTGTTTGTTTGTTTTTGTTTTGTTTGTTTGTTTGTTTGTTTGTTTGTTTGTTTGTTTGTTTGTTATTTGAGAAAAGAGAAGCACATCGACACAATGACAGTCATTTAGAACAGGGAAACGTTAGACATTCAGTTATAAAAGGGACGAAGATTTTCTATGAAGTATGAAAGATATTTTTCCGATGGAAAATCAAACCCACATCATTCTGTGTGCAACATGGAAGAGACTGATCATTAGGCCAAAGACACCGATGAAAACATCCCCCTTCTGTTCGAATAAACGTTACAAATAGATTGTGCTCAATCAATCGAAGACGAAAAATATTATTTGATCAAATAATATTATGTGTGCAACCCTTTTAATCAAGACAAGATTCTCTACAGATATGCAGGTCATTAGAGTGGGTGACGTGAGGAGCACAGCGAGTAATTGCCCCTTATGATACCTAGTGACCGTCAGGCATTCGTGACATATGGCGCGTGCGAGGAAATCAGGGCTCTGGAATCAGGAACCGCTCACAACTACAGCAATCAGGCCGGGCCCGGCCGCTGA
>NW_004797632.1:133561-134366 GCF_000002075.1 Aplysia californica | reverse complement strand
GGGGGGGGGGCACAAGTTACTTTGAACTACAAGCCTTATATATTATTATGATTTTATATAAAAGGATTCCACTGCCTCATCTTAGACTCTGTTACTTTACACTGAGACTACAAAGCAAGTTTGGTAAGAAAGTGTCAAAGAAAGATTGTAATTCCCAGACTATTACTACTTTTTTTTGGAAAGAAAAAAAGGCTTTGTTTTGTTTGTTGATTTGTTTGCTTGTTGTTTTTTGTTTGTTTGTCTGTCTGTTTGTTTGTTTGTTTGTTTGTTTGTTTGTTTGTTTGTTTGTTTGTTTGTTTTGTTTGTTTGTTTGTTTGTTTGTTTGCTTGTTTGTTGTTGTGTTTTTTTAGTTAAGAGATCCACAGGAACACAATAATGGTCATTTAGTGCTGGGTCAGAGTAAAACAAACAAAAAGAAACAACAGAGAAGAAAATAAAGAAGTAGGACCCACCAGTGAAGCAATCCAACCATCACCAAAAAGCTGACGCGGTAGGACAAAATAGAAGAAAGAAAAAGAGTCTGGTAAGGAAACATGCATCGACGCACAGCTTCATTTGACTGCCGTTGTTTCGACCTGTGCAAAAATTAGCGTCGATTGAACCGTTTAGGCCCACATAAAGGAGCACGACTTTCACACAACAGACACCGCAAATGCAAACAAAGAATCCGATTTCTTTTGTTCGTTCCGCACTTCAAAGTACTCAGAACTTGATATCAATGCAAATATAATTTTCAAAAGGGTCCACTCGGGATCAGACTGAGATCTTGCCCTTGCACCTTTTCTTCGATCTGTACCACACGCCA
>NW_004797632.1:129334-132043 GCF_000002075.1 Aplysia californica | reverse complement strand
GATGCGCCCTTCTATGGGTGGCCCGCTGGTCGGATTATGTCTCTTTACAGCCCCACAATTAGACGCCATTGTTGACGTATGTGGCTGTCGTTGTAACCCGTTGCCATGGCGATCCCCTGAGGGCGACACCTGTTCATTTGACGTCACGCTCAAAGGGAGGGAAGCCGACGGGGTGAGGGACAACAATGGCTAGTTATGATTTTATTGTTGGAGTGGTTTGTGCTGGATACTTCGGCTACGCGGGAGGGTTACAAAGGGGAAATCTGAGTTAAGTTGTTGTTGGTGGTGGTGGTGCTAGTGGTTTTTTATTGCTGTTGTTGTTTTTGTTGTTGTTAGTGGTGGTGGTACAGGTGGTGGTTTATTGATATTGTTGTTGTTGTTGTTGCTGTTGTTGTTGATGATGGTACTGTTGTTGTTGTTGTTGTTGTTGGTGGTGGTGGTGGTGGTTTATCGTTGTTGTTGTTGTTGTTGTTGTTGTTGTTGTTGTTGTTGTTGTTGTTGTTGTTGTTGTTGTTGTTGTTGATGATGTTGTTGATGTTGTTGCCAATGTTATTTATATTGGTATCTGTGGTTTTGTGTTTGTTGTTGCTACTCTTATTGTCCTGCTATTCCTTTTATTTTTGTTTTGTTTTTTATTCCTGATTTATCACTTGTGTGTGTATGTGTGTTGTTGGGGGAGGGGGGAAGGGGGGGGGGACTACAGACTGTTGGATACTACCGCTGTTGCTGATGTTGTTAATAGTGCCGTCGTTTCGTTTTCATAAGAGTTTTACGGCACTTGCAACACAATAAGGTCATATAAGTGGCAAAGATCAGAAGTGCTGCAGGAAAGTAACATAATATACACAAAAAAAGAAGGAGGAGATATAACGACGATAGATATTTGGTAGGAAAGAAGGGTCAACCACACCAGAGCACCCTCCAACTTACAAAAAAACCACCCCCTTCTAATCCCATTTTACATCGGCGGAGAGGAGAACAGAGAAGTGCTACAAGTGGCAGGAAGGGATACATCTACACTCAGAGCCATGAGAAGTTTTAGTTCTACTAGATGTTTTACGGCGCTCGCAACTGCATAAGGTCATATGAGCGCCAGTAGATTAGAGGTGCTACAAGAGAGTAAAAAACGATAAAAAGAAGAATGGGAGATAAAGACAATAGATGTTTCATAGAAAAGAAGAAGAAAGCCACACCAGAGCACCCGTCAACCACCCACGATAAAAAGAAGAAAGAGAGATAAGGATGACAGATGCTGGATACGAAAGAAAGAGCAAATCACACCAGAGCACCCACCAACTACCCACAGAAAGAGACCACTGAGATTCTTTGGCCACACAAAGAGATCGAAAGGATTAGACAAACTATAGAATCTGTGTGGAAAGATAGAGTCTAGGATTGTATTGTGGTGGATACTTCGGCTACACGGGGGGTTACTGAAGCGAGATCTGTAGTTTCGTTATTGCTGTTTACAGCACCTGCAAAATAATAGGTCATAAAAGTGCTGAAGATCAGAGGTGTTCCAAAAGAGTAGCAAACGGAAAAAAGAAGGAGGGGAGATAAGGACGAAAAAGATGTTTGATAGGAATTAAGGAGCAAACCTCACCAGAGCACCGACCAACTACCCAGAGAAAAAAATGCAATTTAGATTTTTTAGTTTTAGTTTTAGTAGAGGTTTTACGGCGCTCGCAACTGCGTAAGGTCATATGAGGGCCAGAAGATTAGAACTGTTACAAGAGAGTAACAAACATAAAAAAGAAGAAGGGAGATAAGGACGATAGATGTTTGATAGGAAAGAAGAAGCAAACCACACCAGAGCACCCGCCAACTACCCACAATTTAGATTTTTTGGCCACATAAACAGATCAAATGGAGTAGAGAAACTCTAGCTGCTTTGTGGAATGATAGAAGGAAAGAAGAGCGGAGGAAGACCAAGAACAACATACATGTACACAGATGGCGTGAACAACTTTGCGACGAATAACACAAAAAAGAGAAAGAAAAAAAAAAACCCCGAGCTAATCAAGAAGACAGACATCAGGGAGAATTGGGGTACCATTATCGTCAATGCCTGCTCCAGACCTGACACCTAAAGACGGGGAAGACACCGACAGCCAAGAAAATGCCAATTAAAATTGTTAGTTTAGTTTTAGTAAGTGTTGTACGGCACTTGCAACACAATAAAGTCTTATAAGTGCCGAAAATTAAAGGTGTTACCAGAGAGTGACAAACACAAAAAAGAAGGAGGAGAGACAAGGACGATATATGTTTGATAGGAAAGAAGAAGCAAATCACACCAGAGCACCCGCCAACCACCCAGTACAATTGTTAACCCACGTACAAAATCCCTTTTCCAATTCTCCTTGTGCCCATCAGAAGATGTAGCTGTATATCGCACCACTAACAAATTCATCCTTACATAACTCTTCCTCCCCCCTCCCCCTTTCAACACTCCAACCCCATCTCCCTCTCCACCACCCCCCCCCCCTAATGGAATTACCTAACGTTTACAATAGACCCCTGAAATCAGTAGATACGTCAAAGTAAGTGAAAGAGAAAACTGTGAAAGGTTTATGCCCAAAAGGACAAAATCGGTGGCCTAGTGGTTAGGCTCTCGGACTCGCATCCGTAAGGTCGTGGGTTCGAATCCCGTCAAGGGCCTGACGTTGTGTCCTTGGGAAGGGCACTTTACACGAAATTTCCTCACTTCAC
>NW_004797632.1:124661-127873 GCF_000002075.1 Aplysia californica | reverse complement strand
CCACCCAGACCCCCACCCTCACCCCACCCCACCCGTCCACCAAAAGTACCAAATCTCCCACTTGAGGACGATATCACCCAGTTTAGTTTAGTTTTAATAGAGGTTTTACGGCGCTCGCAACTGCATAAGGTCATATGAGCGCCAGAAGATTAGAGGTGTTACAAGAGAGTAACAAACATAAAAAAGAAAAAAGGGGAGATAAGAGCGATATATGTTTGATAGGACAGAAGAAGCAAAACCACGCCAGAGCACCCGGCAACCACTCACCACCCAGCCTGGCAAGCACTAATCTCTCTACATCTAGTGTTACTCACACGATCAGCTTCTGACTGCTCAACTTGGTCCACGTCCGCCACCAGCAGACCTTGACCCTGTCGACCCTCACAGTCCCTGGTGTCCTGGATTCCCTCAGGCTGTCCTGACGCTGTGATCTCCTCCAACTTTTGTCCACACTCTCTGCTGTCAACCCCATCACAGTTATCACCGTCTTGAGTCCTCGTTTCTCCTTTCAGTTCCTTATTTCCCGTCCTACTTTTCCTTTTCTCGCTCTCGTCGGTCGCGTGCCTGGAGCGGTGTTGCGAAGCCCCAGTTTTTGCCTTGTTTTTCTTTGATTCACTCACACAATCACTGGGACTCAGGCCCCAAGAATCGCCTGTTTTCCTATCCCTCGTTTCTTCTTTTACGACGCCTTCAAGCTGTTTTGGGTGCGTAGATTTACAGGCGCACAAGGAACAGTACATGACATGGGATTCGGACACGCCGTTGTTTGTCTTGTTTACCTTAGAGCTCCGTAATGTCTCCGGGCCAGTGGTAAGATTTTCGACACCTGAGTACAAAACGGGAGAGCCGACAGGTATGCCTTCATATTCCAAGTCGGACACAGAGTTTGCCTCACCACTGGTGACGGCTTTATGTGGGTCTTTATTAGAAACGGTTTCATCCAGATGAAAAACTTCTCTCTTTACTACTGTTGGAGTTTCTGAGGTTATTAAATCATGATGTAGGCCTACTCCGCTCTGTTGCACAGCACTTGATGGTGATGTTTCTGATGTTATTAAATTACGATGTAGGCCTACTCCGCTCTGATACACAGCACTTGATAGAGATGTTTCTGAGGTTAGCAATGCCTCCGTCTTTACATCACTCTTATCTATATCCTCTAAATGGTTGTTTGAATCAGTAACACGTTGTGCAGAAGCAGTGGTAGTACAGATAGTACTAGTGGCAGTGACGAGGAAGTTATTTGGATGGCACGAGAGTTCAGTAACGTTAGTGCTCAGACCAGAAGGCGGGTGTTCGTGTGGGTAAGAGACAGACTCGATGGGGGAAGTTTCTGAGTAAGACTTTACTGGTACTCCAAACTCACACGCTGAGAATAGGTTGGGATAATCCCGATACCCATTAGGGAAGGAAGTTGGTAAATACTGGTAGGCCGATGTTTCGTAGATGTTGTCTTCTTTCTCGCACGAATCTATTCGACTCAGGCGCATTTTGGCGTTTAAATTTTGCCGCGCGCTCTTCTTTTTCTTCCCGTTCTTTTCAGTGCTGCCCTTCCTCTTTAGTTTGTGTGGTACCGGTGAGGGTATCACGCTACAAGGCTCGGTCGTGAAGATGGTTTCACTCTGGACACCGTCGCCTTTTGCAAACCTGCAGTCAGGGTTATAGACTGGCGTCTCGCTCAAATACTGCTTGGACTCCAGGAACGAGTTGTCAACTACCGTCAGTGGAGGGCTGTTGAATGTATCATTATTGTTATCAACCCATGAGTTAGAAACATGTGAAACGTTGTTGTTGTCGTTATTGTTGTTGTTGTTGATAACATTGGAGTGATGACTAAGGGCATTGGTCCAGTAGAAGTCCGGGGCTACATCCGTGGAATCACTGAAGTACAGATTGTTGTTGGGGTTGGCAATAGGATGATAGAAATTGTTTGTGGTATAAGGGTAGCTATTTCCTTCAGACATTCCGAGGATTGTAGGCATGGTGGGTGGCACCAGAGAGCTGTGCTCAGACTCTCTGGCCGTCTGTTGTACGCCAACATTTGTCCATGTGGGAGTTGAGTAGAAGTCGGTGTGAATCCCAAAGTTTTGAGAATCCATTGTTTAGAATTCAGAGTTCACGAAACCACTTCCGGTGAAATGTAGTGCTCCTGGTGTAAAGAAAGAGACGTCATTTAATCCATTCTTCGGCAAAGATAAGCGAGCAATTTATAACTATAAGCTGTTGGTCGCACACTTTGTAGTAATCCAGAATCTCAAATGAATCAAGTTTCGCGAAATAAGATACTATCTCCTTCAGTTGTATCTTTGTTGTCGTTTGCAAATAAACACACACGCCTTACACCAACTCTTTACACAACTAACCACACTTCCTTGCCAGATTGAAAAGAAAATATTGTTGAAAGATACAGGTCACGAATGCTTTTGACCGTGTTAAAAGCCATAAGACCAATCAATGTCATTCCTTTAAAAAAAAACCCAACACTAACTAGAAAGAGAAAAAAACTTTGGAAGGCTTTTTTTTTCTTTCTTTCTTTCTTTTTTTTAAATAGCTAAATGGCGTCTGATATAGAAAGAACATCGCAATGGCCCATGGCGTAGGCTACAACATATTTTTTAATGCGGGTAAATCCATTCCTACCATCGATACAAAACAAAACGATTTGATCAAATTAATAATAATTCCATAACTCGATCAGACACATTACACGCTGGACACACGAACTACGGAATCCAGTTTCTGAGCTCTCCGTCTCGCTATAATTTCCAAATGATGTCAGTTTTATTAAGCGTGGCTTTTCCGTAGTATCTTTATGACGTATTACGTGTGGTCTGAACAGCAGGGCACGGCGTGCTCACTGAATAGATGAATGGGCGTAAATTGGGGGATTGGGGGGAAAGGCGGGTGCTCATTGGTCTCCACTTTCTGGACACGCTTGAGTGACCAGAGACGCACGTCGCAGCAGCAGACGGAGCAGCTTCCAGTCGTCATAGCGAGCGAGCGAGCGAGGCGGGGATTTGGTGGTTTTGTTACTGACTCCGTCAGATTCCAGTCAGGAGAAGCAAGAGAGGCGGATTTTTTGTATTATTTCAAATTACCGTCTCCATAATTGACTAAGTCTTAGTTATAACTACCAAACTATCAGAGACGGCAAAGAATGTTTGCGGGGGGAGGGGGAGGGAAAGGAGTGTATGTGCGTATGTGTGTGGGGG
>NW_004797632.1:117764-121933 GCF_000002075.1 Aplysia californica | reverse complement strand
GGGGGAGGGTCCGATAGTGACAACATGCTGAAAACAAAGGGGGCTACATTCTGCAATTTTCCAAATCATTAGCAAGTCGAGTCACCACTATCTATATAGGCCTCTTATAAAAGTCATCGTGTCCACACAAGTTGCTTGATACAAACGGAAATAAAACTAGAGAGCTTTAACTTTGTTTGTTTGTTTGATTGTTTGTTTGTTTGTTTGTTTGTTTCAAAAGGTGCTTTACGGCACTGGCAACAGCATAAGGTCACAAGAGCGTGTGGGACGCATTAAACATTTTCAGTTTGGTAGGAATTAATTTTGAACACTACCCGGGGAGGCCGAAACCTACTCTTATCGATTTTGGACCACCTAGGGATCTTTAAGGTGCCCAACTTGCAATTGGGACCTCCAAGATTTTTCTCCCTTATCTGGAAAGGTTAGGTGTCAGATTTTACCTACCCTTAGATCAGAGCTGTGGCTGAAAGACAGCAGTAAGAAGGAGACCATGATTAGCAGTAGAAAGGCTGCAGAAAGTGGCAGGAGCCCAAAGGAGCGGGCAAGAAAAAAAAAGGGGGGGGGGGCGTGAAATTGGAGACGAAAGCAGACGACATACCATACATGGTTAGAGAGCAGAAAAAGAGGTGAAATGAAAATTTATGGGAAGGAAATTTCGTTCGCTATCATGTTACGAACCCGGGATCTATTGAATGAGAGGCGAACACTGTACCTCTAGACCACGAGAGCCTCAGATCTCAAACTTGTGAGGAAAAGATTGGACAACATTTTCTCGAAAGTTGGCATCTGAGAAATAGCCCCGTTGATTTGACAAAGCAGTGACTTCTCGTAAGAATCTTGCTTTAGTTTGATTAAATAAAAGCAAATCAACATAATGGCGGTCATTCAGTGCAGCAAAACAGTAATAATATGATTATTATTATATAGCAACAATACGGAGAGATAAAAGAAATAGTCCTACAATGGGGCCTACTCTAACCATCCATACGACCTTTGGAAAATTAGCAAAATAGACAGAGACACTACAGGGGAAATACAAGGAATGGGACCTACGATTAGTGGCACCGTTTTATTACAAGACTATTATTATCGGAAGAGACGAAAGAAAAGGTGTTTTATAACTGGGAAGTTGATTTGACAAACGATTATTTTCGACTAACCAGTTAAGCCCGCGAGGAGAAGATGGAGGTGGCCTTTTTCTCTCGCTCTCTAAAGACCGTGCCTTCTGCAAATCGAACTCGTTTGGATTCGGAGGAAGGAAGTCTCTGTCTAGGACCCGAGGCTTCGCTTCGAATATTATAATGACGTAATGCCGCAACATCTTCCGGTGACCACACCCTCGAAACCTGGCGTTGATGACGTGAAAGTTTTCTATAAATATGGACGCCAGTCTGTTTTCTTGAAGTGTCGTGTGTGTTTTTTGTTTCTCGTGACAGATTGTTTAATTTGTTGTTGTAAGGAGGTTTTCCGGCGATTGTCGACCTCGGTGCTTGTTGGACGAGGGTTGGAGCTGAAAACAATTGCCTTTTGGGTGGAAGACCAGTCCTTGACGCCTCGTTCTGTCTTGAAGCTTTTGAGTCACGAACTGGACGTATCTTCCCCACAGACAATGTTACGTTCATATCAGCTCGCCCACTTTGATTGACAGCAGAAGTGTCGTCGGTTCGGAGAAACGTTTTGCCACCAGTCAGAGTGACATGCGTCATGTAGGAGCTGCAAACTGACCTTGACCCTGTGTGTGTACGTTTACTGTCGGTATTGATGAATTTTCTCTCGTTGTGTTGTTTTCCAGATTCAACATGTCGCCTATCCGGGGTCCTCGCTTGGGAAATGCGTACAGTGTAGTTGTGAGGGAGATTCGTTGCTCCATTTGTCTCACCTCTACGACCATCTGTTCTGGAGGTCGTGTCTTCACAAGTTGAAAATCTTTCCCCTGTGCTCGATTTATTTAACTTCCCAATATATTTCTGAGCTTTCCTATCACTACGGGTCTCAGTATTCGCATTATCCTCTCGCCTCAAGCTATCGATCAACTCATCTAACTGAATCAAATATTTCACGTCTTTTCTAGACAGTTTTTTCCTCGCGTGCTCAATGTCTGGTTCCAGGTAGACGCCGTAGCGTCTGGACCCCTGTCTCCCGCGGAACTGTCTCTTCCTCACCACCACCCGAGGCGTCTCGTGGCGCTGTGCTAACGTTTTGAACTTTCCAGAAGCCGAGATTTCTTTTCTCTGAGCTGGTGTTAAAGGCGATTTTAGAGTAGACGACATACTGGGAGAAGAAGTGCTAGTCTTTCTGTGGCCTGTCTGAAGAAAAAAGTCACGAACTTCATTGTCAGAGTTGATTTGTTTGTAATCGCCACCAGCTTTAAGATAACCATTTCTTTGTCTTTTTTGACTGTCACTGTGTGTCAAGGAAGAACAAATATACGTTTTCGTACTCTCTTTAACAGTTTTTGCCTGGGATACTGTCTGAGATTGCGGGGAGTGAGGTTTGCTATGTGGTGACGTAATATCGTTCTGCCTCGCATTTTCCTGACGCAAAAAGTCGTTGTATGAGATGTGTCGTGTCATAGACCCGAGGTCTCGCAGTTCAGCAGAGAAGTCAATAACCTTGCAACTGTCACCTCCCCGTGGTTTCTTTGAGCTAACAGATGCGCTGACATCCACGACACTTTGTCCAACCTGCCGATCACAACCGACCACCACACGCTCCCGACACACTTCACGCCCACCACCACTACCACCACCACCACCACCACCACCACCACCACCGCCACCGCCACATTTTTTGACGTCAGAATGGTCCTCTCTTCTCTCTATCTCGGAAAGGAGGCCATTTCTCCCAGCTCTGACCCTCCCAAAGCGCGCGCCGCAGGTGTGTGAAGGCCTGGCAGAGAGCCCAGATGGAGGCAGCAGAGCACAGTGGAACCGTTTGTCCACAGACTCTTGTAATTCACAGCGGGGCTCGGCGCCTGATATGGAGATTCCCGAAGGCGTCGTGCTGAGTGCATGCTGGGAGCGACGCGCACTCTCCGCGGAACACTCGCCACGAGCCACATAGGCGTTCTCTGTGCCGGTGTGTGGAGTTGTGGACGTCATGCGCTCTGGCCGTAATTTGATAATATTCCTGCTTGGAGCACCACATTTATTTTTGAGTTCAGAAAGCACCAAACCGTCTCTCTTCGTCTCACATGCCAAAGATTTCCTTGACCTCGCACTTTCTCTAAGTAAATCATGTCTATTCCAGTTTTGACTACAACGTATAGTTTTATTATCAAATGGCACAACTGTGTCTACAGTAGTCCTTTTCTCGATACAACCCAGTTGGGTTTCTGACCGTGAGCGCTCTTTCTGCATGTCCATGTTACTGTTTTTGCTTAGGATCCCTCTGTTACGTGTCTTTGTGAACTCAGAAATATTTGCATCGCCAAGACTGTCCCGCTCCCCGGCACAATTGAGAAGGCTTTTAGATTTTCGTCTTCCTTTACGGAGTTCTTTCCCTTTTGTAATAACAGCTTTATTTTTGTCGTTTAAATGGACAACAAATCTCTTTCCCTCAACGTCTGTTTGATCATTTTTTGTCTTGTCGTAATCTGACATTGGTTTGAACCCCAGTGTCTCTGTCTGTACATCGTCAGAGTTCTTTCTGCTACGACTCTCGCCACCACGACCAAAGACACATGCGTCCGCAGATGCCAGAACCTTCTCTTTCCCCACAGCGCCACAAAAACTTCGACTTTTCACACCCAGTTTTACGTGAGCCTCCAGGTTGGAGGAATCGTCTTTCCCACTAAGTAAGGACGCATTCGCAGAAGAGCTCTGCTTCTCGAAAAGAGAAATGTCCTCAAACACAGTAGTCCCATGCTCGTATGTGTACGTTCCAGAAGAATCTTCCTCGCTCAAAATATTCAGTTTTTCTCCCTTTACGTTGTCCACGAAAACATTGCTCGGCACATCACAGCAGTTGATCTGTTTTGGGGTCGGGTCGAAGCAAGTCGGCGTGCGAGAGGCGAACACTCTGCTCAGAACATTGGAAAACCTCATCCTGTCCTGCTGTATTGTACAACGTTCTTCAAATGTCCTTCAATTATATCTGCTTCGTTGCAAAATAAATAGATAGATAGATAGATAGATAGATAGATAGATAGATAGATAGATAGATAGATA
>NW_004797632.1:114170-115735 GCF_000002075.1 Aplysia californica | reverse complement strand
TAAGTGTTTTAAGGCGCTCTCAACTGCATTAGGTCATATGAGCTCGCGGGACACATTTAACCTTTTCAGTTGGTAGGAAATTTTGAATTGAAAATAGGTGCATTACAATCAAAGTGGTGTGATTACAACACGATACATAGTTTGGATCCAGTGAGAATAATGTGCACGAGATACATGTACGTATTATCAAACTGTTTCGTGCATTTAGAATTGATTTTTTGGCAGTAAGTTCAACAGTTAACAAGACAAACATTTTAAGTGTTCACAGTACCGGTGTAAAAGGATCTAAGGTTGTTGAGGGATTTTTTTTTCTTTCTCTCTTGAAGAATTCAGCAAGGTATGTTTCAATTCTGTTCAAGAAAGGAATGTATAGTACGTGTGTTGCTAGCTTGGGCATTGTCTTATCTTTGAATTCACGTGTTATTGATATTTGACATTTCTGAAGCTCACACTGACTTACTGCACAGATACAACACGGTAGCCTTGGGCTGTGTATAGTGTTTGTGTTGTAAGAATATTGACAAAGGTCCATTATCATTGTCATGCAAAATCTTTGAAGTCTGGGGAAAAATATTTCAAAGTGAGGCGAAAACGTTTTTTGCGGGGTTTATAAAGCAGCATACAAAACTGGTCTTGTCAGAGAGAAAATGTGAGGCAGCGTGGTGGAATCAGGCTCTCGTCAAAATAATCAAAGTGAAGAAACTTGCATTTTTCTGCAGGTTTGTGAATTTTAATCAAATTTTTGTTTAAGGGCTCAACACCTTTCATGCCCATTAAAAAACTCATTTCTATGTGGATTTTTCTGAAAAACATTGATTAAAGGCACAAAAGATGTAAATTTTCAGTTACCACGGACTTTTTAGCTAAGGAAATAAGTAATCTTTGGCGGCCATTTTCTCACTAATTTTACCTCTGAAAACAGGTGACCCCCACCTCCTTCATTCTCAAATATCTCGACTTGTATTTAAGATAAACAGATATTTTTGTCATCCAAATAAAGACAAGTAAACAAGCTTTAAGATGATACCAATAACTCTACATGCCCAAAAATTAATGAGAGCCTGATTCCACCACGATGCCTCACAAATGCCTATACGGTTTCCGAAGACAAGGACGGAAAGACTTGCAGTTTTGTTTGGGGTTTTGGTTTTGGTTTTGGCTTTTTAGAATACAACTGTTGTTTTGTTGTTGTTTTTTAATTCAAAATTTTAGAAGAATTTAGTTGTTGCTAATGTTTCTGCTAGTGGCTTCGTCTTAAATGCAGGTCTGTTCTTGTTATAGCTCTTGAAAAACTGTAGTCATAATTCTACTATCAAATGCTGGTGATTTAGTGGGTGCTGAACTGCAATATAATAATAATATTATAATATTCTGTTAAATAAAATTATTGTCAATGCCCGCGAAGCGCACCTGTTATTTTGTCTTTGGGTCTCCAGAATCTAGATTTATAATATCATTGTTACTCTCTCAATTAAAATCTAGATTTTAAGCAAGTATCTCGAGCTTTTTCAATATATTTGTTAAAATTCTCAAGCCGTCTACTACAGCGAGAAACTTTCTCCCCG
>NW_004797632.1:111860-113278 GCF_000002075.1 Aplysia californica | reverse complement strand
CAACAACAACAACATCAACTTTAACAACAACAACAACAACAACAACAGCAACAACAACAACAACAACAACAACATCAACTTTAACAACAACAACAACAACAACAACAGCAACAACAACAACAACAACAACAACATCAACTTTAACAACAACAACAACAACAACAACAACAGCAACAACAACAGCAACTTTAACAACAACAACAACAACAACAGCAACAACAACATCAACTTTAACAACAACAACAACAACAACAACAACAACAACAACAACAACAACAACGCTCATTTGGTGGTAGGAAAAAGTAAGACAGATAGATAGAAAGAAACAACAGAAGAAAAGAAGAGAAGAACCCGCCAATGCCTACCTCCAGCCCCAAGGAGAGGAGACAGGGGTCCAGGAACTGACTGGCACCAAGTAAAAGGTGCGCGCGCATCGTGGAGAAATCAAGCACGGGTCAAAATCATGAAATCAACGAAACCAGCACTTTTCTACCCACTGGAAAATCTTAATGATTTTCTTTTTATCTTTTGTTCATTATTCTATTTATTATCATTTAAGTTTATATATTTTTGTTTCGTATAGATCTAGCTCAACAACTATAACGTCCTTTTAAATATTTTAATATGAATCTTACTGAAAAACGTTGATTAAAGACACAAAAATGTAAATTTTCAAGTACCAAGGACATTAAGCTTTGGAAGTCACCAAGAATCTTTGGAGATCATTTTCTATCAAATTGTAAGTCTGACACCAGGTGATCCCCACCTCTTTTATTCCCAAATATCTCTACTTCTATTTAAGATAAATGTGCACATTTTAATCATAAGCAAGACAAATGAATAAGCTTTAAGATGATATCAATAAATTTAGATTACGTTTAAAAATTAGCTGGCGCCTGATTCCATCGCGTCGTGGTATGAACACTGTATCATAGGAAACAATGCACGGTGTGTAGATAGAAGCTTTGATGCAGCACTACGGACACAAACACAGAGACGAAATGGAAAAAAAAACTGTATCAGAAAATAGAGCAACACTATGGTACATTAGATGGCGTGGGTGTACATCACATGAAGTATACGTTCAGGTAAAACCTGCGAAAATTTGAATTTCTGTTTAGTAGGAGTTTTACAGCACTTGCACCACAATTAGGAGAAAACGGGCCGAAGATTAGAGGTTGTGCAATAGAGTAACAAACAAAATACAGAAACGGGAGCGAAAAGGGCTATATAATAATGTTTTGTTTGTTGTTTTTGTAAAGTGTTTTGCGTCGCTCGCAACTGCATATAATAATGTTTGATATGAAAGAAGGAACAAACCATTCTAGAGCACCCCGAACTGCCCAGCGGAATTTCTCTGTTATTTTGCGGACGTGTTGTAAACTCCAAGCCAAGAATAACAGTTATTCTGGGCTGGT
>NW_004797632.1:105891-111733 GCF_000002075.1 Aplysia californica | reverse complement strand
GGGTGGGGGTAACATCACTGTCTGACTAATGAAAGATCATTTTCTTGTTGATTTGCTACTCTTTTCGCTGATGAAAAATTAAAGGAATTTAAATTCTCGATGCCCTGGCTGTTTCTCGTGTGACAATAAGAGTTTATTTATAACTTTCTGAACTTTCTGAAGGGCCCTGCTCCCGGTGAGAACAGACCACAATATTGTGACAGAGAGATAACGTCTGGGAAGAGAGGGGGTGGTGTAGGGGTGGGGTGACGGTTGAGTGAGGCTGGGGGTGTGGGGGTGGGCGTGTGGTCGGGTGTGCTGTGTGTGGAAGGTGTGGGGGGGGGTGGAGACTGAGGGCAGTGGAGGGCACTACAGATGTCAGCGGGGTTAAGAGAGAAAAAATGGCGAAAAGAAGCAAAGTCGAAAGGGGAGCAAAGAGGGGTCTTAACAGCGTTCCGTTTCCGGTCTGGACCTCTGTAGCGGGCGCGCCTTTTGTGCCGTCTAATGGAATCAACGCGGGTCCGGAGAAAGCGAAAGTAGAGTCTCCGCCCGAGCTCGCCGGCGGGATATGTCCATTTCAATTCATCCGGAAATAGACTAAGTGGGACGGGAGAGCATGCGCAGTGGAGACGCGCGCGCCGGGATCTACCCCCCTCGCTTCCGGGAGCGCGCGAATGGATAGAAGACTTCCTGTGCGATCGAAATTACTTCCGGGTTTCTGTGGAAATGCGTGTGGAATTGTATTCTAGCTGTGTTTTAGACCGAAATGTGGCTCTTTGGGCCTGGCTATGAGGTAATGTTAATATTGGACGAAGATGTTTTGTGGGGTATTCTCAAAAAGCTCTAGTGAATGAACGCGGAACAGGAAAAGTCTCTAATAGAGTAGAACAGAACCAGAATTTTTTCCCCCTAAGTTAACTTCGATAAAAAGAACTGATGCGGCTTTAAAATTTTGTTTGATAGTTATAAATAATAGTTTTAATGTCGTCTTGAAGAATCGTGTTTCGTGTGACTCTCCTTGCCATTGTTCTTAAAGCTATGAGGTCCCAGATCCGCGGCATTATTAACTTTCTTTAAAGGTTATTTTGTCACTTTAATATCGTTTGTTTTGAAAAAATTTGCTCTGAGCCACGGTCACCTTTTTCATTTAGTTTACGATTTGAAAGGAAAAAAAAGAAAGGAATCCTGTAATCTAAAGACAAAATCTGAGACTGTTTCTGTTGACAACAAGGTTATTCCTCATAAAAGTTAACTATCGATCTGTATTAAACCCAACAGAATTTTAGAAGCACTGTCGAAGCAATTTTTCTCCCATTGATATAAATATTTAAATATATTGATTTCCGTGTGTGTGCTTTAGTTTTAGTTTTAGTTTTAGTAAGAGTTTTACGGCACTTGCAACACAATAAGGTCATATAAGTGCCGAAGATTAGAGGTGTTACAGGAGAGTAACAAACACAAAAAAGGAGGGGAGATCAGGACGACGGATATTTGATAGAAAAGAAGAAGCAAACCACACCAGAGCACCCGCCAACCACCCACTGTGTGTGTGCAAAAGATGACAAGTATTACTATCAGTATTTATGGATAGTGCCTTTCATAATCTAATTTTTTAAATTACCCCTGGGCCCTTACACAGTGTTGTACTTTAGGTTATGCTTTGTTTTTGTTTTAATAAGCGTTTTACGGCACTTACAACACAATAAAGTCCTGCAAGTGTTGAAGATTAGAGGTGTTACAAGAGAATAACACACACAAAAAAAAAGAAGGAGGGGAGATACAGACGATAGATGTTTGATAGGAAAGAAGAAGAAAACCACACTGGAGCACCCGCCAACCACCCGCATACTATACTATACATGTTGTTGATTGTTACTGTGCGTCGAAAAGAATAATTATTTCAAGACGCGATGGAATCAAGCGCTCGTCAGTTTTTGGGTGCCACAGAGTTATTGGTATAAACTTAAAGCTTGTTCTTTTGTCTTGCTTTGGGTGAAAAATCACCTGTATGTTTTGAATAGAAGTCGAGATATTTGCGAGTGAATGAGATGAGGATCGCCGGGTGTTAGAAGTAAAATAGACGAGAAATTGGCCGCCAACGTTTGGTGACTTGCATCGTTGGAAGGTCCTTCAAAATCACAAACTAAAATTGTTATGCCTTTGATCAACTTTTTGTCAGTAAAATCCACACAGGAATTTGGTTCTAAATAGACATGAAAGGTGGCTGGCTGGAGGTATCATCTCTGACTAAGAGGTTGACCTGTAATGACCCTCCATCCTTCACTGTCGCGAGCTGCCGCTACATATTCTGCTATACCCAGGCCAGTCCATGTTTTTATGTTGTCCATCTATGTTATTCTTTTCCTTCCTTTGACTCTCCTACCCCACATCTTTCCTACAAGCACCTTTTTCACAATTATCACGTGTCGTTTTAAATGGCTATAGTATTGTATTTTTCTACTCTTTTTTTTTATTCAGCAAGGTTTGTCTTGTGCGTAGAATGAAAGGTGTCGAGCCAGAAACAAGAATTCGGAAAAAGATTTCCAACGACCGGAAAAGTTCTGGTTTCTTGGACTCCATCATTTCGACGAGCGCCTCATTCCACCACGATGGCTCAGAATTATACATATCACAGAATAATTGGCTTTAACCAAACTACGTACAACGTGAAGGTTCGGTGGCGGAGCGGTTAGTACGCCCGTCTCCGAAGCGGAAAATCCGGGTTCGAGCCTAGGTTTTGACACGGATTTTTTTCGCCCCCTCCTGCCCACCAAGCAGTAATAGGTACCTGACTTCGAGTTGGGGAAGTAAAGGCGGCATGGAAATGAACTGATCACCTTATCACAATATGCCAAAGGCCCAGGAATTTGTCTCACTAACAAGGCAATCCCCAATGTCAGGATCGGATGCGGGAACAACTTTCAAGTACAACGTAGCATTATTCCTTTGACAATACAGTGAATAAAAGCAGGTAAATTAAGTGTCTGCGTTTTGCTGGTGCTCTGGTGTGGATTGCTCCTTCTTTCCCATCAAACATCCATCATCATCGTTTTATCCCCTCCTTCTTTTAGTGTTTGTTACTCTCTTGTAACACCTCTAACATTCAGCACTTGTATGACCTTATTGTGTTGCAAGTGTTATGTCACCAAGCTTATTTTAAGACAAACAAGGGAGAAGAATGCCTCGAAACCTTGAAGAAATTATAGGTTTTGAAATGGGTTTTAAAAGATCATACTGTTAGGGATCATTTCTAAAGTATGTCTTGCCGAGACGTTGAGTAAAATGGGAGGAGAAAATGTGAATACATGTAACATCAAATAATAATAATATGCTGGTGACATTTTAAGCTAATTCAGAAAATGATCCTCGACTGCTTTTATAATACTGTTATTTGGCGGTAAGTGAATGTAATGTGGTTAGGTGTGAGTAAATAAAACAGACTGCATGGTAATATCTAACGGAAAGAAATTATATGAAAATCAAGCATTAAATCCTACATATAACATCATTAGAAGAGATAAAAAGATCAAATTGTTAACTTCAGCAGTTTACCTGTCTAGTATACATAATTACAACCGATACCAAAAAGTTACACTGGAATATACAGTGAAGGATTACAATAGCTAAAATGTATTTCAATGAGTCTAATTCTAAATACATGGTTTGGGTTTAACGCCCCTCTCAACACTATTAGGTTATTTAAGAGGCGAGACCTCCGATTTTAACGTCCATCTCCGAAAGGACCGAGCCAAACGGGATATTCGTGTATAGTGCCTTTCCCAAGGACACAACGTTAGAAAGAGCTGAGACTCGAACTCTTGAACCCGTAATCTCATGCTAATGGGTCCGGTAGCCTAACCACTCAGCCACCGACGTCACTTCTTTTGGTTCTAAGTTGTAAGTGTTTTACGGCGCTCGCAACTGCATAAAGTCATATGAGCGCTCGCGACACATTGAAAATTTTCAGTTGGTAGGAAATTTTGAATTTTGCCCGGTGGTGGCGGCCGAAGCATACTCTTATCGATTTTAGACCAGCACGGGATCTTTATCGTGGGCAACTTGCACACGGGACCTCCGAGATTTTTCGCCTTAGTCCGAGGGGGCAAAGGAAGTGAGGGCAGAAAGTGGAAACGAAAGCAAACAACAGAACAATGCTAGAGAGCAGGAGAGGAGGTGAAAGGAGACAATTTTAGAGAAGAAAATGTTTCCGTTGGTACCCGGATTCGAACCTCGGACCTTTGAATGAAAGGCAAACACCTTAACCTTTAGGCCACGAGAGCCCCCCCCCCCCTACCCCACCCCCTCCTTTTTTTCCAAAGGCTATGTATGGTCAACCCTTCCATACGCCTATGAATGGCGGACAGTTACAAAAGACAGTGAACATGAGTCTGAGCTAGAAGTAAGAGAAAATATTATGTGGTTACCAGGGTGAATGCAAGGAAGTTCAAGATTGGAAAAGCCTGTTGTGGGAGTCCGGGTCACGAGAGAGAGAGAGGGAGAGAGAGAGAGAGAGAGAGAGAGAGAGAGAGAGAGAGAGAGAGAGAGAGGGAGAGACAGACGAGCGAAGGGAAAAGAGAGAGTTGGGAGGGCAGAGAGCGAGAGAGCGAGTGAGAGAGAAAGACAAAGAGAAAGACAGAGAGAAAGACAGAGAGAAAGACAGAGAGAAAGACAGAGACAGATACAGAGACAGATACAGAGACAGATACAGAGACCGAGGTAGAGACAGAGACAGGGGCAGAGGCAGAGACAGAGACAGAGATAAAAAGAGAGCAAGAGCTGTCGTAGTCCCCGAGGACACTGGTGACGTGGAGCTCAGAGCAAGGCTTCTATGTCTGTGGGTTCAGCGCGTTACTTGCTGTTTGTTGTTGTTGTTGTTGTTGTTGTTGTTGTTGTTGTTGTTGTTGTTGTTGTTGTTGTTGTTGTAAGTGTTTTACGGGGCTCGCAACTGCATAAGGTCATATGATTGCGCGGGACACTTTAAACATTTTCAGTTGGTAGAAGTAGAAAAGCTGCAGAAAGAGTCAGGCGCCCAGAGGAGGTGGCAAAGGAGGTGAGGGGGTGGGGGTAGAAAGAGGAGACGAAAGTAGACGACAGAACATTGCTAGAGAGCAGGAAAGATGGTGAAAGGAGACAATTTTAGAGAAGAAAATTGTCGGTCGCAACCCGGATTCGAACCCGGGACCTTTGAATGAGAGGCGAACACCTTAACCTCTAGGCCACGAGAGCCCCCTTCTTCGATGTCTGTGGGTTCCGTGCATTACTTGCTGTTTTGATCGCTTTGGGCACTGAGGTTTATGGGGGATTATTAATATAGCATAGGCCCACCGGAAATACTGCTGTTGGATCAGAGCCAAAATGTATTATTCACATCGTTGGATACACGTTTTGGCGTCGATTAGTGTTACCATTCCCACCTTTGTAACACCTATAATATTCGGCATTTATACGACTTGATTGTGTTGCAAGTGCCGTAAAACTCGTACTTGAACTAAACTAAAATATTGTAGACAGTAGTCGGTGGCCTACTGGTTAGGCTACCGGACTCGTAATCGTGAGGTTGCGGGTCGGGGGTTCGAGCCACACGCCCGACGTTGTGTCCTTAGGAGAGGCATTTTACACGAATTTTCCTCACTTAACTCAGGTGGGAATGGGTACCTGGCCATAGACAGCGAAAGATCGAGTCAGTATGTTAGCGGTTTAGCGCCTATAAATGGCTGCTTGCACTGTATGCTTCCAAGGAAGTTGAGGTTGTTTTAGAATGCTCTCAGGTCTGCTGGGGTAATAGTATAGATTGTGAAGGGCATAGAGCTTGCTGTTGGGCAGGGATTTGCGCTATACAAATTATTATTATTATTATTATTAT
>NW_004797632.1:103374-104589 GCF_000002075.1 Aplysia californica | reverse complement strand
TTCTTTCAAAATGTTGGGTTTATATCTGAAAAGCCGGACAACAATTTGGTATCATGTCTATGATTCAATGGGATGGGTTAAACGATAAGCATACAAAGCAATGAGGGAAAAATACAATTGCAGCGTCACATATAAATGGTTAGGCTCTTCACAATTACTGGCGGAATACATTCTATCGTCCTTATCTCCCCTCCTTCTTTTTTATGTCTGTTACTCTCTTGTAACATCTCTAATCTTCTGGCGCTCATATGACATTATGCAGTTGTGAGCGCCGTAAAACCTTTACTAAAACATAAAACAAACTGGCGAAATTTGTTTGTATTAACTACCAGTTAAAACTCTTTTACCTAACTGCCTCCACAACTTTTACCCACAATGCAAAGTCATCTTGAATACTTTTATTCGATCAAGATTTGATGTGTTATAATATTACACATTATATGTGTTCTTTTTTTCGCAATTTGGAATTCCTGTGAGAAATCATTATACATTTTCCTTTCTATTTTTCATTTACAAACAATCAATATTCAAATAGGCAAAGAAAAGTTAGATGGATATTTCAAACAATAGGAACTAGGGAGCCTTGAAAAATGTGAGCTTTAGTTGAGAATTATGTTCAGTGCATATACATTTTTAATAGTGTTCTCAAATTAATGTCTGTCTGGTATTTTGTCTCTATATCTACGATGTATGTGTGAAAGTACGAATGTTTGAGAGTGCGAATGTTGGGATGAGTGTGTGTATGTTGTGTGGTGCTTGTGTTTCTATATGTGTGTGTGTGTGTGTGTGTGTGTGTGTGTGTGTGTGTGTGTGTGTGCTGGTGTGTGTAGTAGTCATTTAGCATAAATACTCACACGCACTTGTGTTTAAACCTCTCTTTCTTTGCTGATCCCAATAAACACAAGGTCTTAAAGCATGGAGTATGCAGTGGAGCATGGATACACAGTCTGTATATGAAATATTATTTACTATTACTACATGTAATTACTATTACTATTACTATATTGCTATTACTATAACTATAACTTTTTTTGATACTATCGCTGTTACTGTTACTATTATTATTACTATTACTATTACTATAACTGTTACTATTACTGTTACTATTACTATTACTGTTACTATTACTGTTACTATTACTGTTACTATTACTGTTACTATTACTGTCACTATTACTGTTACTATTACTGTTACTATTACTGTTACTATTACTGT
>NW_004797632.1:98647-102087 GCF_000002075.1 Aplysia californica | reverse complement strand
ACAGACAGACAGACAGACAGACAGACAGACAGACAGACAGACAGACAGACAGACATGCAGACATGCAGACATGCAGACAGACACACAGACACACAGACACACAGACACACAGACACACAGACACACAGACACACAGACTGACAGACAGACGATACATGGGGATCGAACGCCCGTCTGCTGTGAGCGATGTCGGAGTACCAAACCGCTATAGCATGGCATGAGATAAAAGGGAAAAAATAGACAAACTAACAAACAAATATAGACTCAAAGGCGCAAGGGAATTCAGAACAGTTTTAAAAAAATAATAACCATAAGAAAAAAGAAAGAAAAAAATCAAGAAAAATACAATAAACCAAACAATATACAATATACACCAAAAATAAAGTGGATATTAACTGAAACGATGTACTCCCTGTCCTATTCTTATACGAGGTGCCCATTGGGAGATCAGGTCCTATCGTGGCGGTTTGCTACCCAGATTGAGTGCGCAAAGCGGCTATCGTGGCACACACCGATCGTTCTTTAGATCTACTCGTCGCCGCAAAAACAAACACGAACGTTTTCAGGTGACGAGTCGGGCGACCGACCTGACCCGACCCGACACGACACGACCCGACACGACCCGATCCTATCCGCAACGGTCACCTGTGAGGAAGGAATTATCTACGTGTGTTTTTGGCGCCTGGTGTGATGTGGTCTACTGCTCTTTCCTATCAAACATTGGCGTATAACAAGTGGCGTCGGTAGCCTAGTGGTTTGGCTACCGGACTCGTAATCGTGAGGTTGAGGGTTCGGGGGTTCGAGCCGCGTGCCCGACGTTGTGTCCTTGGGAAAGGCACTTTACACAAATTTTCCCCACTTCACCCAGTTGGAAATAGGTACCCGGCCATAGGCAGTGAAACATCTTGTGAGCTTGTTTGTGTTTGAGCGCTTTAACCAGCTGTTTGCACTGTATGCTTCCCTGGGAAGCTGAGAATGTTTCTGGGTGTTCTGTGGTCTGCTGGGGTAATAATATAGTGTAAAGCGCATGGAGCCTGCTGTTGAGCGAGGATATGTGCTATACAAATGCTATTTATTATCATAACTATCGTCTTTACCTCTCTTAATTTGTGTGTGTGTGTGTGTGTGTGTGTGTGTGTGTGTGTGTGTGTGTGTGTGTGTGTGTCATTCTCTTGTAAAATCTCCAATCTGCGACACTTTAAAAGTTTTAGTCTTAATTGTGTTGTAAGTGCCGTGAAACTCTTACTAATACTAAACTAACCATCGGACTTCTTTTTGTGTTTGTTACTCTCTTGTAAAATTAAATCTTTAAAAATCACGGATGATTTGTGGGTGCTCGGTGTGGTTTGCTCCTACTTTCCTATCAAACATCTATTGTCCTCACCTCCTCTCTTTCTTTTGATTGAATGTTACATTCTTGTTCTTGTAACACCTCTGATCTTTGGCTCATACATGACGTAAGTGTATTGTAAGTGCCGTAAAACTGTAAGTTAAAAAAAAGGGGGAAAAAAGATCGAATTTTCGGAATGTATATCTTTATGACCTTTTTGTGTGGCAATTGTCGTCGCCAAACACTTATTAACGCCTCCCCCAAGTAATAATAATAATGATAATAATAGTAATAATAATAATAATAGTAATAATAATAATGATAATAATAGTAATAATAATAATAATAATAATAATAATAATAATAATAATAATAATAATAATAATAATAATAATAATAATAATAATAATAATAATAATAATAATAATAATAATAATAATAATAATAATAATAATGATAATAATAATGATAATAATAATGATAATAATAATAATAATAATTGTATTAGTGTATTACATGTATTTCATAACACGCAAAAAAGCTTAACACTTAATTCCTACCAAACTGAATTTTTAGCTTATTGTGTCCCGCGCGCTCATAATAACATGACCGTTTGCAGTTGCTAGATCTAGTGCCGTAAAATACTTAGAGAAAAAAACAACAACAAAAAATGTTTAAAAAACAATTTAAAAAAAAACAACTAAAAACTTTGCACTTACCTTCTCGGCCTTGGCCACACGTGACCCTTGATGCACTTCACTGACCACCATGTCACGTGAGCTCTCAGCCAGTTTGGGGCGGTCTTTTGAAGTGGTGAAGTCACGCGGAAAATTAGAACCTTGTCAGAATTGTGACGTCACGTGCAAAACCAGAACCTCTCTTCTTAGAAGTTAGAAAGGTGAATTCACTCGCTCCACATGCCAAAAAAAAAAGACATACAATTTTCTACTTGGAATTCAGAATGACCAAGTCACGCTCAGAAAAACAGAACTTTACTTACAATTTGATTTTAAGGCTGTAAAGTCACTCACTGAAGCACACACTTGTTGAAGCAATACTTATTATCCTGATGTCGTTGTTGTGAGTCAGATTTTGGGAAGGATGCTGAAGAATTCCCACAACGTTAGTATCCTTGTCTTTCATCACAACGAAATGCTACTACGAAAGCTTTATTGACTGCAGTCCATTTTCAGTTGCCCATAGTCAGATGTTGGTAAAATCCTTCTTTCTGTCTTTTGTTATCATCCTGAAATCAGTAATGTATAATACAGGTAATATGTGTTCTGAATTACCATTACTTGAAACCTGACTGGCACACATCCATAGGGAATCTGACAAGCACCTGTAAACAAATATTCTATAGATAGATAGATAGATAGATAGATAGATAGATAAGTTCCTCCCGAACTTTCACTTTGAAAAAGAAAACTATTTGATTTTTACTTTTAGCACAAAAGTTATAAAATAAGTCACTTCTGACTGAACATTCAAATTTAAAAGGTTATTTTCCATGTCAATAAAATACCGATCGCTGTAGAATTAGACAACTGGGTGGTTGGCGGGTGCTCTGGTGTGGTTTGCTTCTTCTTTCCTATCAAACATCTATCGTCCTTATCTCCCCTCCTTCTTTTTATATTTGTTACTCTCTTGTAACATCTCTAATCTTCTGGCGCTCATATGACCGTATGCAGTTGCGAGCGCCGTAAAACCTCTACTAAAACAACAACAGAATTAGACAAGTCACATTAAATCGTCTTTAAATCGAGAACGTGTGTCAAGACCTAAATCAGCCTACAGGTGAATAACTTAATGCCCCCACATTTAACCCCCCCTCCCCCCTGTGTGTGTGTCATTCTCTTGTAACACCTCTAATCTGCGACACTTTAAAAGTTTTAGTCTTAATTGTGTTGTAAGTGCCGTGAAACTCTTACTAATACTAAACTAACCATCGGACTTCTTTTTATGTTTGTTACTCTCTTGTAAAATTAAATCTTTAAAAATCACGGATGATTTGTGGGTGCTCGGTGTGGTTTGCTCCTACTTTCCTATCAAACATCTATTGTCCTCACCTCCTCTCTTTCTTTTGATTGAATGTTACATTCTTGTTCTT
>NW_004797632.1:97210-98420 GCF_000002075.1 Aplysia californica | reverse complement strand
GGGACTCCTGGCTTGCCTGTCAGGTAGTGGTGGTCAAAATCCGGATAATCTATAAGGATAACCGGATAATTCTCAATGAAACATTATCCGAATTCAGACTCTTTAACTCTCTTGCCTGACCCGTTTGTCGAAGTGGGTGCACCCATGTGTTGAAGTATTGCTAACCCGTTTGTTAAAGTGGTTCTGACCCATTTGCCGAAGCGGTTCATGTCATATTATTTGCCGAAGAGGTGCATTATCATGTTATCCGGATTTTTGCTAAAGCGACTCATTGCCCAGACTGTCAGGGCCAACCCGGACTGAGAGCGATACAACATACCAAGGACCGTTCATAACAAAATAGTTCACTCGGCCCAAAAAGTGTCCGCGGAAGTCCGCGCATTGCTTCAGTCTGATGGCGCTGTAGTCTTTTGTTTTAATTAAAAAGCTCTCTTTCGCTTATCCAGAAGAGGAATAGGAATAGCACAGTTTGTTAGTTTCGCTTTTATTGTTTTTTCACACAAGTAGGGTAACTCTGTCCGCAACGTCCGCGCTTTTTCGAAGAGGGCGCCACCGGATTTTGAGGAGACTTTTTCATTGTCTGAAAGAGAGGAGGGAATCGTGTTGTTGTACGTACGATCTTTGAACTTACCAGCACAAAGACTGAAGTACTGGATAAAAATTAATTCTCCCTACTTGGGAATGGAACTCATGTCTGCTGCATGCGACAGCGCAGGGCCTAACGGCTACACCACAGACGCTGGCTTGTGCCCAAGGGGTTAACAACAACAATAATATCTCAAACACGGACGAACGGAGTCTGTGAGGTACACGCTGTTGAGGAGTGGTGGTCAAGGGTTGTAAACGTGTCACGCCATGCATAGTGGACACAATGGACATCTTGGTCGTTAGTTAGTTGGCCTGGGTCAAGAAACGTTTTAGTTTTGTTTTGGGTTTATGTTTTGCTTTTCGTTTTGTTCGTTGCTTGTTTGGATTTGAGTTGTTTCCCTTTTTTGATGGCGGGGGTATGGATTGTTGTTTTTTGAGTGAGTTTTTTTTTTGCTTTGTTTTGTTTGTTTGTTTGCTGCTGTGTTTGGTTGTTGTTGTTGTTTTTTTTGTTTTTTTTGGGAGGGAGCGGGTGATGGTGTTGTAGTTATTGTTGTTGTTGTTTTTGTTGATGTTGTTGTTGTTGTTGTTGTTGTTGTTGTTGTTGTTGTTGTTGTTGTTGTTG
>NW_004797632.1:95373-97025 GCF_000002075.1 Aplysia californica | reverse complement strand
GTTGTTGCTGTTGTTGTTGTTGTTGCTGCTGTTGTTGTTGTTGTTGAAGTTGTTGTTGTTGCTGTTGTTGTTGTTGTTGTTGTTGTTGCTGTTGTTGTTGTTTTACGTGAGTGGGGAGGGGGCGGTGTTTGTTGTTATAATTTAATTTTGTAGTTTCTTTTTTCCTCTTTTTAAGTTTGTGGGTGGTTGAAGGCGGCTACTGGTAGGTCCTACTACTTTTTTTTATTGGTCTTCTGTTCATGTTGTTTCTGCCGGTCTGTCTTACTGTTTCACCAGCACTAAATGACCATTATTGCGCCAACGTATTTCGCTTTATTCAAACTCAAACTACTAAAAACGTTTTTTTTTTAAGTTTTGAGAAAATTTTAAAAATTAAACTTGCGCCTCAGTCAGAACTTGAAGGACACTTGATTTTTTAAAATGATTGATTGATTTAGTAGGTGTTTTACGGTTCTATTGATTCAATTTTGTTGATGTAAGTGCCTTTAAAAAAAAAATTAGGAAGGAAATTACGGAAATAAAATAAAACTACTCTAATAATAGAGAGCATTATTTGAAGAGCGCAAATTCCCGCTCAACAGCAAGCTCTATGAAATTTACAAGCTATTTTAAAGCTTCAGCAGACAGTATTCTGAAGCAACCTCAACTTCCTGGGAAGAATACGGTGCGAGCGGCCATTTATAAGCACTAAAACACTAACGTACTGACACGATCTTTCACTGTCTATGGCCGGGTACCCATTCCCACCTGGGTGAAGTGAGGACAATTCGTGTAAAGTGCCTTTCTCGAGGACACAACGTCGGGTCCTCGGCTCGAAATCCCGAACCCGCAACCTCATGATTACGAGTCCGGTAGTCTAACCACTTGGCCACCGATGCAATACTTACACTCTGAAAATGGTGAAATGGTATGAGTTTAACGCCCCTATCACCTGGAAACATCGAGGAATTGATTTGGGCGGTCATGGAAGAAGCAGAACTGTAAATGTTTAACGTCCCCATTGAAACAATTTAGGTAAATGCAAGTTGTTTCAACATCACCTGTTGGGCTCTCTCTAACCTGGCTTAAGTCGTGCGATTACAGCATCTCGTCAGACAGATGGACACACTCGATGAAATAGCTTCCCAAACGTGGGAGCCGAACCCACTATCTGTCCCCGTGGTTTTATGCACCCCGCACAATTTAGCAAAATGTGATCACTCTTAGCATAATTTCTTATTATTTTCCTTTATCATTCTTTGTAAAAAAAATTTTTTTTTTTTTTTTTAATTAGCAGAATCGCATAATTTCACATTTTTGGACTCAGTTTGCCTAATTTCAGAATATTTTTTGCATAGAACGACGAGGACAGCACTATAGGCAGTGTGCATCTGTGACCTACCTAACATTACACATGACATACGCCAACACTCCTGGGCTATTTCATGTACCCTCTTCTCTCCTCCCCTCTCTTTGCTTTTTTTTTTTTTGGAATAATCTTTTATTACTCAACACATAAACAAGAATATGGAATTTTTAAAAATTGTTTTCTGGAATGTCCTGGTCGTATGTTTTTGCAGTTTTCACTGTTTAGACGTTTCCCGAAAATGTTTCCTGACTTCTAAAACTGTGAAATAAGCATTCTCCTCACCCAGGGGGGATGTGGGGGGGGG
>NW_004797632.1:91605-95273 GCF_000002075.1 Aplysia californica | reverse complement strand
AGAGAGAGAGAGAGAGAGAGAGAGAGAGAGTAGACAGACAGTAGACAGACGGATGGACAGACGGACGGACGGAAAGACAGTACATGCATAAATATGACTGTATTCTGTATGAACCCTACAACGTTAAAATTTAAAAGTGATGTTAAAATCACAGTACTTCTGAGGTTCAGGATTACAGGAACTTTTTTTTCGGCATGCATGATTTTCCCCCCCATTTTTCCCAAACTCTCTTTTGTGCAGATCTGCCGACTGTGGTTATAAAGTCTAGCCCAGTTATACTTCTCACAGACAATAAATTCATCATTATGACAGTAGGGAAGACGGCATGAATGAAAAAGAAAAAAAACACAAGTAATCAGCAAAACATAACCTTATAGCTTTTCATGAACGACTATGACATCACCACAAGGCCCTTACCTGAAGTCTTCAATGTTCACTTGTTTTCGGATCCTTTTGTTTTATCTAAACTTATTGTTATCTAACTTTCATCATCTAAAATGTTGTGACCTGCAGGTGGGAAGGTTTGAAGAAAAAAAGGGACTGAAAGATATCAGATATCAGATGTTGTTTTCGCATTTGAATGTACCAGTCACTTTCTCAGCTATGTAGCTTTTGACACATCCTTACGTTATTTTGTTCTTGAAATACATTGTAAAACATGAATATACATTATTTTGTTCTCAAAATAAAGCATAAATACACTCCCAATTGACTAAGACGGCCACCCGTTGTCAATAAGAAAAACTGTTGTCTTAGGCAGGTGGGCGTCATACACAGCGTCATTGTTAAGTTAAAATACGAAATTGGGGAAATGGGAGGTGGTCGTTTGTAGAAATATGATTGTCTTATACATGTGGCCGTATGTTTCCCAGGAAGTTGAGATTGTTTTAGAATGCCACCTGTTCTGCTGAGACAACAAAATATCATGAAGCGCATAGAGCTTGTTGTTGAGCAGGAATTTGCGCTATACAAATTGTAAAGCTATCTATTATTATTGTACTCGATAAGAGTTATGATAGCCGACGCACTGACGATTTGCATGATCACATTGTATAGGGGCCTGGACCGAGGAGTGGAGTGATAGATGAATGCTGAGATCGGGGTGATTAATTGCGCGCAAGTGTACGCTACAGGAAAAACAACAGACATAACCATAGATGGTGAGAGAATCTCACAAGTGCACCAATTCAAATATCTAGGGGCAACAACCACTGACAACGGTAGAAGTAAAAAAAAAAGTAAATAAACATAAAAACAGCGATGTAAAAACAAGAATTTTCCAAATGCACAAAATAAATTTGCAATCGGGCAATCATCTCTACCTAAGACAGAACATGGCCGAGTGCTATATCTTCCCCGTGCTCCAGTACATTATGGCACTTCATGAGACCTGGACTTAAAGAAAGAAGAAAACTAAATAGCTGCGTTTGAAATGTGGTTCTACCGTAGGATGGTCAGAATACTTATATGTGAGGCAGCGTGGTGGAATCAGGCTCTCGTCAAAATTTGGGAATGTAGAGTTATTGGTATCATCTGAAAGCTTGTTCATTTTTCTTTATTTGGTTGAAAAAATATCCATTTATCTTGAATACAAGTATAGATATTTGTGAATGAAAGAGGTGGGGTCACCTGTTTTTAGAGGTAAAATTAGTGAGAAAATGGCCGCCAAAGATTAGTTATTTCCTTAGCTTAAGAGTCCGTGGTAATTGAAAATGTACATTTTTTTAACCTTTAATCAACGTTTTCAGAAAAATCCACACAGAAATGAGTTTTTTAATGGGGATGAAATGTGTTGAGCCAAAAGACAAAAATTTGATAAAATTTCACAAACCTGCGGAATAATGCAAGTTTCTTCACTTTGATTATTTTGACGAGAGCCCGATTCCACCACGCTGCCTCACAAATCCCTGAATCTCATCCAGTTAATGAAAACTTGAACCAAAACCACAAGCTAAAAAGACTCAACTACTCAGCATCAGAAAAGCCGATACAATGGCGAGCTGTACAAATCAAATATATAAATGATGTAATTTTTTTCTTTAAAAAAAGATTATATCAAAACCAGTCTAAAAGCAAATTAATAATATCGGGCACTAATGCGAGTTGGACAAATTAGATTTATCAGTTACTATCAGTTGGATCAATTTCAGTTATTAAAAACTGACCCAAACAGAAGTCTGAAAATATCCAAGAATACAAGGTACCATTTTGAGTTGAACAAATTAAGTTTATATTTAATATCAAATGACTTAATTCCAATCAATTAAACAAAAAACTTTAGCACATATCATGAGTTTGGGCAAATCAATTACTATAGATTCATTGTATTTCAGTCAATAAAACATTCCAAATCCAGTCTATGAGTCATTTAGAATACAGAGCACTATCTTGGGTTGGTCAAATTTAATCTATCACTCATCATCAAATTGCTTAAATCCAGTCAACAAACACGTGCGTCAAAAAACCATAGTCCGGAAACGAGTGGTAATACCATAGGCCATCGGGTAAGTAGCGGATTGGAGGAATCAAAGCTATGAATGACCATCAAATTTTATATGATTCCAGTCGATATAATCTTTAACCACATCCAGTCTGAAGGCAGCTAAAGAATACAGAGCACTATCTTGAGTTGGTAAAATACATTAAATCTGTCAGTGATAATCAAATTACTTAATTCCAATCAATAAAAACGTTCACTAAAACCACAGCCTGAAAACTGTTAAGAATACCGGGTACCGCTGCAAGCACAAATAATTAAATCTACCACTTACTATCAAATTATAAATTATGCTTTAACTCCCAAAAGTTTAACCAAAATCACAGTCTGAAAAGAAGCTGAGAAAATCGAGTACTAACGCCAGTTGGATAAATTGAATCTATGAGTTACCATCAAAAGAAACGCGGTGAACTTGGTGAAAATATGATGAGACCCCGACAGCGAACTCCAGCTCGGAGAAATAGGCAGGAATTCTCCCCCTCCTTCTCAGTTTGAGACTGCCAGTTCTAGGAATAGTTTATTGCCTCCAAGAATGTCACTCTCTCCACCACACGGGGGCCGCCGGCTCTCTTTCAAATCCATCACCCTAAGACATTGAGAGAATACACAGAACTGCCATGAAGGGGGAGGCGTTGAATAAAAATATCGAACGATGGAGGAGATGGGGGCGTGGAGGGGTCAGGGTGGAAATCTCTGAAGCATGGGATGAGTTGAAATAAAAACACGCGAAAGTGGAATAAATGTCGGAGTCTGGAACCGCGGGCGGCTTGGGTAATTAGCCGAGACAATATCGGACAGCACAGGGACCATCTGCGCCAATAGGAGCGCCATATTGGCTTGCCACGCCCTCCTAGGGAGTTTGCTGACAGATCGATGGTGCGATAGCGACAGGTCGGCCAACGAGAGCTCTACGCCCCGCCCTTCTACTGCTTACGTCACCGACTTTTGTGTACACGGGGAGGGCTCTGCGGGGAGCTTTTCATTGAGAGATTCTGAGCGTGTCGGGGTTGTGTTGTGTGAGAGTTAAAGCTTGTGTCTGTCTGTCTGGCTGACTGGATGGATGGATGGCTGGCTGGCGTTGTTTGTATGTCTCTGTGTGGTTGTGGTTGTTTGTTTGTTTGTGGTTGTGTGTTTGTGTGTGTATGTGTGTGTGTGTGTGTGTGTGTGTGTG
>NW_004797632.1:89160-91505 GCF_000002075.1 Aplysia californica | reverse complement strand
ATCATCATCATCATCATCATCATCATCATCATCATCATCATCATCATCATCATTACAGACTTACCAATTCCTTTTTCCCTTATTTCGTTTCTCTAGAAACCATTACATTCTTTTTATGTAACCAACAAATACGAGGACCAAAATCAGGACAAGGAACAAAAAAAAAAGGATGCCAGCTTAGTTGACGGTCTGCCGCGCTTCGGTGATCTACGGGAAGTCCCACCCGATCGACCACGGTCTTCTGCAATTTAGCGGAGCATATGTGAGGCAGCGTGGTGGAATCAGGCTCTCGTCAATTTTTGGGGCAAGGAGAGTTATTGAAACCATCTTAACGCTTGTTCACTTGTCTTTATTTGGATGAAAAAAATATCCATTTATCTTGAATACAAGTCGATATATTTGCGAAAGAAGTAGGTGGGGGTTACCTGTTTTCAGAGGTAAAATAGGTGATAAAATGGCCGCCAAAGATTAGTTATTTCCTTAGCTTAAGGGTCCGTGGTAACCGAAATTTTACATTTTTTGTGCCTTTTATCAACGTTTTTTGAAAAAATCCACACATAAATGAATTCTTTAATGTGTCTGAAAGGCGTTGAGCCAAAAAACAAAAATTTGATAAAAATTCACAAACATGCGGAAAAAGTCACGTTTCTTCACTTTGATTATTTTGACGAGAGCCTGATTCCACCACGCTGCCTCACAAATGTCTCTCCTGATTGGTCTCGATAACGTTAGGGGTCATCTAGAACAATGGTTGTTTCGTTGTTTTAGTAAAAAAAAATTTACCTCTGCATAACGTCATTATGAGCGCCAAGGGGTGGATGTCAACAGAGAAGTTCAAAAGGGAAATCAGGCTTACTCTGCTCACCTCTCTAACCTCAACAACACAAAGTCAGTTTCGACTATCAAGGCACCCCGGAAATAGAAATGCACAAGAGAGGGACAAACATACAAAAGAAGTCGAGGAAAATAACGATAGTAAGGATGGGGAAAGAAAAAGCAGCAGTACCCTTATGTTGTTTCGGCACAGTATGATTGTGGCATTGATCAATCAGCCCATTTACAATTCTACTGTCACTGCCCCCCCCCCCCTTTCGGGAATTGCGAGCACACCGAGAATGTTAATCCTATGTCTATGGAATTGAAATCTCAAGCTGAAATAAAATCCTGTATCGTCGGCAAGTGTTCAAATATCGAGAGTGGGACTCTCGTTGTCTGGAGGTTAAAGCGAAAATGTGAGGCAGCGTGGTGGAATCAGGCTCTCGTCAAAATAATCAAAGTGAAGAAACTTGCATTTTTCCCACAGGTTTGGGAAATTTTATCACATTTTTGTCTTTTGGCTCAACACCTTTCATCCCCATTAAAAAATTAATTTCTCTGTGGATTTTTCTGAAAAGCGTTGATTAAACGCACAAAAATGTAAATTTTCAGTTACCACCGACTCTTATGCTTAGGAAATAACTAATTTTTGACCGCCATTTTTTCACTAATTTTACCTCTGAAAACAAGTGACCCCCACCTCCTTCTTTCGCAAATATCTCGACTTGTATTCAAGATAAATGGATATTTTTTCACCAAAATAAAGACAAGTGAACAAGTTTTAAGATGATACCAATAACTCTACATGCCCAAACATTGGCGAGAGCCCGATTCCACCACGCTGCCTCCCAAATGGTGAAATGGTATAGGTTTAACGCCCTTATCAACACTATTAGGTTATTTAAGAGGCTGGACCTCCGAGTTTAACGTCCATCTCCGAAAGGACCGAGCCAAGTGTGAAACTCGTGTAAAGTGCCTTTCCCAAGGATACAGCGTCGGGGACCGAGCTGAGGCTCGAACCCCGGGGGTTACGGTGTTCGCCTCTCATTCAATTGGTCCCGGGTTCGAATCCGGATAGCGACGGAACATTTTCTGCTCTAAAATTATCTTCTTTCACATCCTTTCCTGCTCTCTAACAAATTACTATAATCTTCTTTCGTCTACACTTTCTGCCCTCAGCTCCCCCTTTGGCCTCTCTTCTGGGCTCCTGACTTATACTACAGCCTTTCTACTGCTACTCCTTGGCTCCTTCTTACTGCTGTCTCTCAGCAACACCCCTGATCTTCTGGCAGGAAAGATCTACACCTAGCCTTCTTGGACAAGGATGAAAAATCTCGGAGGTCCCATGTACAAGTTGTGCACGTTAAAGATTCCTTGGTGGTTCGAAATCGACAAGAGTAGGCGTCGGCGGCCACCCAGGCAAATTAAAAATTTCCTAACAACTGAAAGTGTTTAATGTGTCCCGTGCGCCCATATGACCTCATGCAGTTGCGAGCGCCGTAAAAAAAACACAAAAAAACACACACACA
>NW_004797632.1:87460-89048 GCF_000002075.1 Aplysia californica | reverse complement strand
CACACACACACACACACACACACACACACACACACACACACACACACACACTCTCAAAAAAGAAGAACATTAGATTGAAATGGCCTGTTTCATTTCTTCTACAAGGTACCGGTATATGCTAACTACGTTATGCATCTTTCTTGCTTTTCTTTTTTTAACATGTAGATTTTGAATTTCGACCAAATGTTTTAAGAAGATGTATAATACAAGCGATGTTACAGAATAGGAAACGGCAATAAATTTGTAGGCTCAGTGCGTTTGAGCAACCAATGTTGACGATATGAGGTCACACGCAGCATTTATATAATAACCATAAAAGTGCATCTTATTCATATATAAATAAACTTATTCATTTATCTCTCCACTTATTTATTCTTTATTCAGTTGCTTATACAAAAGCGTATTTTAGCTCCGTCCAAATACTTTTTAAAAAAGTATTTCATGTCGTTCGGAGACCAGGAATCGTCCATTTTGACGTCACTCAGATTTCCTCCAACTCTCCCGCCAAATCACACATGGGGCATTTGGCGGAAAAAAGAAACAAATCCGCCAGAAGCCCCAGTCGTCTTTTCAAGCCCAATTACGCAGCCAAAAGGGCGTAACATCGAATCGGCGACTTCCGACCGACATCGCAATTTAATTTGTGTATAATTTTTGTTGCCATGGCAACACAACTGGTGACAGTGATTCTGTTAGCCTGTTTCACGAGCGAGGTCTAATCTGTCTGATTGAGCTTGATCAAACATAAATTGAGTATGGAAACCCATTACTTCATAGTTTGTATTTTTGTCCTCCTGGGGGCAACTCCAGTTTTTAAACAGATATTATTTTGAATGAATGAAAGAAAAGACTAATGGGGGCTAGGTTCTACGTTTCTGAGTTTTAAAAAGAAATCGATCTAAAACAATTTTTTAAACATTGCTGGCTGAAAAAAAACCCCTCAAGACTTTCTTTCCTTTCTCTACTGTTTTCGATGATGATGATGATGATGATGATGATGATGATGATGATGATGATGATGATGATGATGCGAACTGCGAACATCGGCGACGATGGTATGGCAATGAAGTGTACTTCTATTGTGAAACATCCCAGTCTCTTATCTGAACTACAATTTACGCAGAGAAGAGCGATCCGGTAAAAGAAAATTCCATCCTCCCCCCAAAAAATAGACGACCTTGACCAAACGGGTTACCATACTTCCTTGCGATTCTTGTCGTTGGTTTTCTCCGAAGTTCTTGCAGACTGGCCGAGATTTGCTTGAGCTAATCAGAGCGAGCTAACTCAATCAGCGAGTGGCGGCCAATGTCAACCACTATAATTACTTATGCTAAGCAAGACGCATCCCAGATTATAGGGGGTCTGTGCACCGGGCGCTTCGCCTCTGATCTTGGACTGTTTTGAGCTTTTGCTTTCTCTTTTGTTGTTTGTTTGTTTGTTTGTTTGTTTGTTTGTTTGTTTGTCTGTTTGTTTGTTTGTGTGTTTGTTATGTTGTTGTTATTGTTGTTTTTGTTGTTGTTGTTGTTGTTGTTGTTTTTGTTGTTGTTGTTGTTGTTGTTGTTGTTGTTGTTGTTGTTCTTCTTCTTCT
>NW_004797632.1:85320-86832 GCF_000002075.1 Aplysia californica | reverse complement strand
TTCTTCTTCTTCTTCTTCTTCTTCTTCTTCTTCTTCTTCTTCTTCTTCTTCTTTTTTGTGTGAAGGAGTGTTGGGTGGGTGTGTTTTTTTGTTTTTGTTTTTGCCGTTGTTGTTGTTGTTGTTGTTGTTGTTGTTGTTGTTGTTGTTGTTGTGGCTGTTCTCGTTCTTGTTGTTGCCGTCGTCGTCGTTACTGTTGCTGCTGTTGTGGCAACTGTGTTGGGGCTCTTGCTCATGCAATAAATGATCAAAATTTACTTCTACCAAAATCAAAATAACATAATGCGTCATACCTATTTTTACTTCATTTTATGTATTATTTTTGTGCTTACTAATTTAACCGTTCTTTTACCAAGTATTCTGTTTGCATGTCCACGTTGTACCCGTCTGCTCTCTGATATCTGTTCACCACATTTTTCTGGTCTTCCTCTTGATCTACCACAAACTTAATCCATAATGTGGGTGGTTGGCGGGTGCTCCGGTGTGGTTTGCTTCTTCTTTCCTATGAAATATCTATCGTCCTTATCTCCCCTTCTTCTTTTGTTTATGTTTGTTACCCTCTTGTACCACCTCTCATCTTGTGGCGCTCATTTGACCGTATGCAGTTGCGATCCGAGCGCCCGTAGAATCTCTACTTAAACTAAAAACTAATCCATTATGAAATAATTCGTACATAACCGAAGACATGACTACAAGCTGTCTTTTTATTATAATCGACTGCGTAATAAAACACTCTGTCAGACGTCACTTCTCAAAATGGCGTTTCAGTTATAGTAAGTGTTTTACGGCACTTGCAACACAAAAAGGTCATATAAGTGCCGAAGATTAAAGGTGTTACAAGAGAGTAACAAACACGAAAAAGAAGGAAGGAAGATAAAGACGATAGACGTTTGATAGGAAAGAAGAAGCGAACCACACCAGAGCACCCGCCAACCACCCACAAACAACAATGGCGTTTGGCAGACTCTTACACTCTTACACTAACCAGACGACCAGACGATATGTAAAAAAGGTAGTTTGATCACCCCCCCCCCCCTTCCTACTACATACAATCCCCCTTCATTTCTTAACTCATTGATTACACGTAGTTCGGTTATTTAAAAACCTTTAAAGATTCCCTGTTTTGGGGCACAGTTTCAATATTCAAATGTTTTGTTTGCTGGTTGTTTTTTATTGTTTTGGTTTTTTTGTTTTTTGGTGGGTTTTTTTTAATTTCCATTATGTTTGCTTTACCTTAAACTGTAAACAGCACTCAACTACATGCAAAATGTGTGCTGTGCAAACTCATGTTTCTGATCCGTGTATCATGTCGTATGTCAGTTGGAAATGTGTCGTAGGATTGTCTTTGGTCTGCTGATTGTCGGACACACACACACACACACACACACACACACACACACACACACACACACATACACACACACACACACACACGCACATACATACACACATACGCACATACACAAAACACACACACACACACACACACACTCACACACACACACACACGCACAT
>NW_004797632.1:82830-84114 GCF_000002075.1 Aplysia californica | reverse complement strand
TCCAGTGAAAAACATCAACAAATTTGCGTGGTGATGAGTAAAGAGAGACCAAAACAATCTCAATAAATAATATATCGCGACTATCACGGCACATCACTTCGCCAAATAAATGTTCCGGTAACTACCTATAAAGAGATTGAAGTTTGACCTATGTCAAAGGTTGGGATGTGGCTGACGATTCGGGATGTGGCTGCGGGTTGACGAAAGAGAAAAGCGCGACGGCGTCTCTGCTGCTTTTGGTGGCTGCCGGACCCGTTATCGTGAGATTGCGGGTTCTGGGGTTCGAGCCTCAGCTCGGTCCGATGTTGCTCCCTTGGGAAAGGCACATTACTGTACTCGAATACAACGTTCCGCCAGAAAGACCCAGATATTCGATAAGAATTTTCTACCTCCTCGGAACTCGACCTCAGGTCTCCAGCGTGTGACAGCGAGGCTCATAACCAGCCACTACACCACAGACGCCAGTTTTCATAATTTTTTCATCGTTTTCACTGCGTGTGCATAGCATGAAAAGCCCCCTTTTCCCCAAACAATAAAAAAAAAATCAGGTTTGCCATATTTTCTCTAAACACTTGAAATAACGAGAGGATAGCCGGATGTGGGATCTCGAGGTAATCGAATACAGTAATAGCATTTTCTTGATTATTTATGACCAGTTCGAAAATTGTTCGATTATTTTAAATCTGCGGCTCTGAAAGAATGACCAGCAGCAAGATGTCTGGACCATATCTACAAACTGGAGATAAATCCATTGTTTATCTCTTGTTTCAAGGCTTCTTCGCTATTTTCAGGAGTGTTTATAAAGTGTTTTAAACCAGTTTAAAAAAGAGAAAACAACAGCAACAACAACAGCAACTCTAACAACAACAACAACAACAACAACAACAACAACAACAACAACAACAACAACAACAACAAAATCGCAATTCTTTACTTCACCTGTTGCTCAAAACTCGATACTGTCTCCGATACTTTAAAAAAAACAATTTTCAAAACCTCGACAACATGGCGGCAAACATTGCCTCTTGCCTCACTCCCCCCTGATTGTTGTTGTCTGCTTCGGGACCTTTTCTTTCCGTGAGAGTTCTCGTGGTGTAAGATCGGGAATTTCCGCCACTCCACGCTCGCCACTCGGTGCGACGTGGTACCTCGTTAGTGGCTATTGTATGGGGGCACGGACAGACGAGATGTGTTCTGCGAGTTGACCCGACGAAGTTTGGAGTGCAAGAATGATTGGCGGGATTGCTGCTGGGTGACTTGGGCGGTTGGGGGCGGGGGAGGGGG
>NW_004797632.1:73619-81402 GCF_000002075.1 Aplysia californica | reverse complement strand
GTTAATATGATACTGGCTGTTTAGGACGTCCACCTATATAACATATGTGAGGCAACGTGGTGGAGTCAGGCTCTCGTCAAAATAATCAAAATGAAGAAACCTGTCTTTTTCCGCAGGTTTGTGAATTTTTATCAAATTTTTGTTTTTTGCTCAACACCTTTCATGTCCATTAAAGAACTCATTTCTTTACGAATTTTTCTGAAAAACGTTGATAAAAGGCACAAAAAATGTAAATTTTCAGTTACCGAGGACTTTTAATCTAAAGAAATAACTAATCTTTGTCGACCATTTTCTCACTAATTTTGCCTCTGAAAATAGGTGACCCCCCACCTCCTTCATTCACAAATATCTCGACTAATGTTCAAGACAAATGGATTTTTTTCCCGTACAAATAAAGACAAGTGAACAAGCTTTAAGATGATACCAATAACTCTGCATGCCCAAAAATTGACGAGAGCCTGATTCCGCCACGCTGTCTCACATATAACGCAACTAACTTTTCTCCTTGACAATGGGTGGCCTTCTTAAAACAATCTCGACCATACGGCGCTCAAGTCGTATGTCACCAAACAACACTACCGTACCTTACAATGATAAAGTTGTATCTGACATTTTTGGCCGTTTTTAGTTACCTAGCGCATGAGGTCAGAAACCAATTTATGCTCCAATTAGTCTATCAAAATCCTAGGATTATTTTGATTCGTTATCGAGACATTCAAAGAATTGCATTCGAAAAAAAAAACTTTACATGTGAAACTCAAAATGTTTCGAGTCAAATTTGACAAAACTTGGTACTGAGCGGATCATCATCATCCAGTGCCAGATCTGCGACAGACATCGGCGATCATGGTTCTCCATTCATTCCTTTGCTCGGATGCTCTAAAAAAAGCTACCCTTCCCTGATCTTTCCCTTTTACCCATTTGTTTAGGTTCCCTAAGTATGTTGTTCTGGCTCGCTTGCCCTCAATTTTGCCAGTGAGAGCTAGATATTCAAGACCCTTATGTCTGTTCAGGTGTCCCAAAAACCGCATTTGTTGTTTCCTGATTGTTTTGAACATTGAGCGTCCCACGTGGGCTTCATCAAGCACTACCTCATTTGATTTCTTTTCCTTCTACGATACCAGAGAGGGTTACTGTAAACTCTCTGACGATACTGGGCCGATAGAACTTTGTATTTCCAGGGTAGCGAAAAGGAGCCCATCCCAGTTCCATTATTGATTCCAAGGGAAAGATGAAAAACCATGAGTCTAGAACACTCAAAACGTACGGAAGCTGTCAGCACAGCATAGCTTTCTCTGTTCGTCCGCCATTATTAAGAGAGGGTAATTCCCACGACTGGATAACTGGAGGTGTCATGTCTGACTCAGAGGTTGACGTGTAATGACCTCCTGTCTTTCACAGTCTCCAGCTGCCGTAGCACCTTCTCCTACATCCAGACCAGTCCATGTTTTTATGTTGTCCATCCATGTAACTCTTTGTCTTCCCCTGGCTCTCCTGCCCCACATCCTTCCTTCAAGCATCTTTTTCAAAAGGGTCTGGTGTCGTTTTAAGTGACTGAAGTATTGTATTTTTCTGCATTTTATCTAATCTCATTAAGCAGGGTTTAATTCATATACGTGCTTTTGTAACCATGCACCTAACGCGCAATACTCATTTCAAACATTTATTGAAACATAATTTGATACATTTGATATTACTGGGGTCGAGGGAGATTGTCAGCTGCTCTGGTGTGGTTTCCTCCTTCATCAAACATCGATCGTCCTTATCTCTCCTCCTTTTTTGTCTTTGTTACTGTCTTTTGATACCTCAAACTTCGGCAGTTTTAATAATATTATAAGCGAATTGTGTTTCAAGTGCGGTAAAACATTTACTCCCGCCTCATGAATCAGTTTAAGTAGAGGTTTTACGGCACTCGCAACTTCATAACGTCTTATGAGCGCCAAACCTCATAAATTACCTAAAAGTGTTGGTAGGAGCTTAAAACCCATACATTTACTTTACACCAATTTATAAATGAGTGAACAGTCTCGGAATACATACTGGTCTTGTGTCTGTAAGGTAGCGACAAGTCGTTTCGCTGTTTCAAACCAGAGATCTGGGTTCCATTCCAAAGTGGGGAGAATAAAAGTATTAATCGAGTATCTCGGTCTTTCTGCTGAGATACTAAAAACCCTCACAGCCAGGGCTGGTTCCTGGCAGACTGAGGAAGGGTCAGAACCTCCCCCCCCCCCCCAAAAAAAAAGCACCTGATACATGTATATTTGTCTCAAAAAGGGCGTAAAAATTCCAATCAAAATAAAAAGAAAAGTACAAAAAGCAGTCGCACGCTTAGGCATAGTATGTGAGGCGGCGTGGTGGAATCAGGCTCTCGTCAAAATAATCAAAGAAAAGAAACTTGCATTATTCCGCCGTTTGTGAAATGTTATCAAATTTTTGTTTTTTGGCTCAAAATCTTTGATGCCAGTCAAAGAACTCATTTCTGTGTGGATATTTCTGAAAAACGTTGATCACAGGCACAAGAAATATAAATTTTTCGTTACCACGAACTCTAAAGCTAAGGAAATAACTAATTTTTGGCGGCCATTTCCCCCCTAATTTTACATCTGAAAACAGGTGACCTCCACCTCTTTCTTTCGCAAATATCTCGACTTGTTTTCAAGATAAATGGATATTTTCTCTATCCAAATAAAGACAAGTGAACAAGCTTTATGATCATATCAGTAATTCTACATGTCCAAAAATTGACGAGAGCCTGATTCCACCACGCTGCCTCACAATATCTCTCCACAGCTCTGACAGTTGGGCGTCAGAAGGCCACAATAAACAAAGATCTTGGCGCATGCGTATGGGCCTTTGTGGACATCTCTGGCAGCGATCAGATGGCAAGAGAAACCACTGGAGCACACTCACTTCTGTGAGCATCGCTCACCTTTTGAACCATATCCGTCCTTGTGCCGGTAATTATCTGCCCCTAGCTGCCACGCCCCTTTCGGGCACCCTCGTCAAAGCATTTCATGGACAAGCTAATGAGTAGCAAGGGCAGGTAATCACAGGTAATAACCCACCTGAGAAGTCAATCAGAGTTAATAAGTTGCCTCCCTTTAGCCAGTGTCCTCAACTGGGTTGTCTGCCCCCTTTCGGGTTTTCTTCTCTCTCTCAGTGGGCAAGGGGAAGGAACTCGCTATCCCCTGAAGCGAAGACCGCGCGTTATCGATTGGTGCGAGTTGTCCACCACAGAGTGAGGAGAAAGTCGTGAGTGAGTTCGTGAATGCGCGTGCATCGAGCGTGAGAGTGAATTTTGAGCTCATGACACAGTACATCGGTGTAGTTCTTCACGAGCGGGGAGAGGGGGTGAGAGAGAGAGAGAGAGAGAGAGAGAGAGAGAGAGAGAGAGAGAGAGAGAGAGAGAGAGAGAGAGAGAGAGAGACTGAGACAGACAGACAGACAGACAGACAGACAGACAGACAGACAGACAGAGAGAGACAGAAAGAGACAGAGAGAGACAGAAAGAGACAGAGACAGACAGAAAGAGACAGAGACAGACAGACAGACAGACAGACAGACAGACAGACAGACAGACAGACAGACAGACAGACAGAAAGAGACAGAGAGAGACAGAAAGAGACAGAGAGAGACAGAAAGAGACACAGAGAGAGAGACAGAAAGAGACAGAGAGAGAGAGACAGAAAGAGACAGAGAGAGAGAGAGAGAGAGAGAGAGAGAGAGAGAGAGAGAGAGAGAGAGAGAGAGAGAGAGAGAGAGAGAGAGAGAGAGAGGCTAATAGTGGTTTAGGATGAGCGAGGTAGATGGAGGGAGAGGGAGAGGGGCGATGATACTGTATACATATTCATCTCTGTCGTCATCAAGTCTCACTTTTGAAGGACGTCTCAGAAATGTTGATTGTTACTTTACACTTCAGACACCGTCTTCTTATACGGGGTGCCCATTTGCACGATCGGGTTGGGTCACGGTTTGCTAGTCCGATTGAAGGATTGAAGGCGCACAGCAGCTATCGTGACACAAACCGATCGCCCGACTTGTTGCCTAAAAAACAAACGCGTTTATTTTCAGGCGACGAGTCGGGCGATCGACCCGACCCGACCCGACCCGACCCGACCAGACCCGACCCGACCAGACCCGACCCGACCCGACCCGACCAGACCCAATCCCATCCGCAGCAATGGGCACCCTTCATTAGGCTACCGGACCCAAAATTGTGAGATTGCGGATTCGAGGTCCGAGCCTCACCTCATCTAGGACCGATGTTGTGTCCTTGGGAAATGTAATTTACTCAAATTTCTTAATTCTTTGTCCTTTTGAAGATCGACGTTAAACTCGGAGGTCCCGCCTCTTGAATAACCTAATAGTGTTGATGAGGACGTTAAACCTATGCTATAATATAGATGTAAAGCGCATAGAGCTTGCTGTTGAGCTGCGATATGCGCAAAACAGATGTTATTTATTGTTATGTATTGTTGCTATTTTTTTTCCCATAATTTTCTAACACTTCATTCTCGTGTCTTTATTTTGTTATCACGAGTTAATCTACTTTCTTAAACTTAAAGCACCCTTCGGCGTGACACAGATCTGTCTGACATTTTTGGGGCCGTTTTGAGTCACATACTAAGACCGTAAAGTAAAAAACCAAAATGTACTTTCTGCTCTATCAAAATAGTAAGATTATTCGGAGTCGTTGTCAAGATATTCAAAGAATCGCATTCGGGAAAGCCTGACATGTTAGCTGTGAAACTCAATTTTTTTTAACGTTAAATCTCTCAAAACTAGGTACTGAGTAAATAGAACTTTGTACGTCTAAGGTAGCAATGTGCTAAGACCCTGAACAGATGACAGATTTTTTTCGCCTCCTGTCTCACTTCCCAGCTCTGTGGGTCCTGCTGTACCAGACCTGGTCGAAAACGCTTAATGAGTGGGTCTCTGTCGTCATGATGATGATGATGATGATGATGATGATGATGATGATGATGATGATGATGATTTTTTTTTTTTGGTTTCCTTAATGGACCTGGCGGACTCCACGAAGAAATCTTCGAGCAAGAGCGAGGCTCTTTTTTTGGCCCCATTGTCAATATACTAAGCGGCACCTCCACTCGTCCAAATAACTCCATTCGAATTGCCATTGTTCTTGGACATTCAAATATATGTTTGACATCCTCCTTTTCATGGCCGCATCTTCGGCAACGTGGGCTGAGCTCCTCATTTACAAAGTTCTTATACGATCTTAAGCTCCAATGATGGTCCTACCTCAGTCTCGCTAACTCAACCTGGTCCCAGCGACATGTGATATTTTGTTCCCGCTTATAGGAGTACCCAGAAATCTGATGATGATGATGATGATGATGATGATGATGATGATGATGATGATGATGATGATGATGATGATGATGATGATGATGATGATGATGATGGGAAGGGAAGCTCTGGGCTCTCCTCTCTCGGCGTCTTAACGAACCTCGGTTAAGCAAACGTCTTCCTGGCCCGGCCATCAGCGAACCGAAGTTGGCTGCTGCTGCCAATTTGAGATGTGATTCACTACTCGGTTATGATAGCCGTGTTTTGTCAAATGTCTTGAAAATATCCCAATAATATGTTTTTGTTTCTTTTTAAGAACAATAAAATATGTCAGTGTCGAATAGCTCGCTATAATTACCGAATTAGGATAAGGGATGAGCGTTTAATGCTCGAGGTCCACGTAAAAAAAAACCAAACCATGTTCCTTCTCTCTGAAAGATTGTTCTATCGCCTTTGCGTTCACAATTCGCTGCTATTGAGCATGGCATTCTTGTAGGGACGTATTCTTGGTTCTGTGAGGCCTAAAATATCAACAAAAATGCGTAAAATGAAAAAGAAATACGAGCTAGTCATTGAGGGTTGAAAGATGCGTTCGTTTGTTTGTTAGTTTGTTTGTTTGTCTGTCTGTTTGTAAGTTTGTTTGTTTATTTTGTTGCTTGTTTGTCTCTTTGTTTGTTTGTCTGTTTTTCTACATGTTCAAAGACGTAGGATCAACTTCGTTGACGCAAAGCTGGTCTACAACGCACGTGTCTGTGGTTTGATTCTGCCTTGGCTCAGTATTGAATTTACCTTGTTGGTTGTTTTGTTTGTTTGTTTCTTTTTGTTGTTGTTGTTGTTGTTGTATCTTATTTTCATGCTTCTTGGTGAAGTATTTATGAGGAGAATGGACTTTCGATTTAAAATCCCCGTTCCAAAAAGACTAACCTTTTTGTCGTTGTTAACGTCTTCAGACCTTGGCAAAGTGTAAGCACTAATCATCAAGTGCAATATTTGGCGCTCATATTACAACCTTATGCAGTTGCGAGCGCCGTAAAACCTCTACTAAAACTTTTTTAAAGTGCAAGATTTAAGACAGACAACAACTATCACGGTTCTCCATTCATTCCTTTTGCTTGGATGGTCTAAAAAAAACAACCTACATTATCCTGATCATTCGGTTTTGGCTCTTCGAGTAAACTGCTCTTGGTCTACCTCTCCCTCGCATACCTTCAAAAGGCACGTACTTTTCAGGAGGGTACCCTCGTCAAAATGCCTCTGAAGGTGATCTTTTAAAATATGTTCTAAGGGAGGCGTCAAGTAGTATCAGTTCCTGCGATATTCAGGTACTGGGAAGTGTATAACATAAAGTTGAAAATCAACATTTTTCACCAAAACATTGTACTTTGAAGACATATCTTTAATTAAAAAAGGACTACCTATTTATTTCATTTTTTCTCTTTTTCTTTTTTTCCTATTTTACTTGTGGGAAAGGGAGGGGGTATGGTCGGGGAATACATCCTTCATAGAATAACGTAGAAATGCCTTATTGATCGAGTCTCTGCCTTGATTACTGATGATAGGGAAGGTCTCAGCTTGCCTTTCTCGGCCTCTCGACGTCTTAACGAACCTCCGATAGGCAAGAGTCGTCTTTGATCATCAGCAAACGAAAATAAGTAGGGGGGGGAAGCATAGGCCTACTGAGCAGAGCTTGCTTGTTTTCTCGATACTTTCCATATTCTTAGGATTGTAAAACGGATATATATATTATGTATATAACAATTTTCCTTTTGTTTTATTTAGTTTTGATTTCTTGTTCAATTGTGAGGCAGCGTGGTGGAATCAGGCTCTCGTCAATTTTTGGGCATGTAGGGGTATTGGTATCATCTTAAAGCTTATTCACTTGTCTTTATTTGGATGAAAAAAATGTACCTTAATCTTGAATACAGTCGAGATATTTGCGAATGAAGGAGGTTAGGGTCACCTGTTTTTAGAGGTAAAATTAGTGAGAAAATGACCGCCAAAATTAGTTATTTCCTTAGATTAAGAGTCCGTGGTAACTGAAAACGTACAATTCTGTGCCTTTAATCAACGCTTTTCAGAAAAATCCACACAGAAATAAGTTCTTTTATGGACATGAAAGGTGTTGAGCCAAAAAACAAAAATTTGATAAAAATTCACAAACCTGCAGAAAAATGCAAGTTTCTTCACTTTGATTATTTTGACGAGAGCCTGATTCCACCACGCTGCCTCACATTTCTTGTTCAATTATTCTTTAAACTTTGTTGTTGTTGTTGTTGTTGTTGTTGTTGTTGTTGTTGTTGTTTGTTTGTTCGTTTTGGGATGTTTTATTTTTTTGGGTTTTTTTTAACGTTTCAGTTTTGGGGCTGCGTTTTTTGTTGTTGTTTTTTTTCATTTTTCAATGCTGGTAGTTGTTAAGATGCTGTTGTGCAATTGAAAATGACAGTTTGATACATATATATAGATATATATATAT
>NW_004797632.1:69021-72467 GCF_000002075.1 Aplysia californica | reverse complement strand
ACACACACACAAACACAAACACACACACACACACACACACACACAAACACACACACACACACACACTGTCTTCTGTTCGCTGTTTTGGAGCCCTTCATTTAAAAGCAGAGCATACTACTAACTTGGTTACTGATGCAGCTTTTTAAATTGTTTCAAGGCTAAAAGACGCAAAACTCAGGTTTCAAATTTGTGTCAGATGGTTTGGAATGTGCCTCATTAACGCCTTTGGTCTGTTGATCCCTGGACTCATCGTTACCTTAGAGATACAAAGTTCTTTCGGCTCAGTACCAAGTTTGGACTAATTTGACGTAATTTTTTTTTGAATTTTACAACATTTCAAACTTTTTCATATGTAATTCTTTGAATATCTTAATAATGGCTCCCAATTTTCTTTCGAATTTCATAGAGCAGATAGAACATTTGCTTCCTAGCCCTATTTGGCTGTCACCGTCGTGTTATGCAAGAAACATTTAGAAATTATGTAAACTGAGCCCTAAAAAAAAGTGAAATTATGCGATTTTGTTAATTTTAACAAAGAATGATAAAGAAAAATAATCAGAAATTATGCAAATAATGATCAAATTTTGCTAAATTATGCAGGGTGCATAAAACCAGGTGGAGGAAGGGAGGGGGGGGGGCAGATTTGGTGTAAGTAACTCAAAACGGTCAGACATGTCAGAACATTGTAAATCTAAGGTAGCGATATATGTGAGGCAGCATGGTGGAATCAGGCTCTCGTCAATTTTTGGGCTTGTAGAGTTATTGTTATCATCTTAAAGCTTGTTCACTTGTCTTTTCTTTTTTTTTGGATGAAAAAAATATCCAGTTATCTTGAATACGAGTCGAGATATCTGCGAAAGAAGGAGGTGGGGTCACCTGTTTTCAGAGGTAAAATTAGTAAGAAAATAGCCGCCAAAATTTAATTATTTCCTTAGCTTTAGAGTCCGCTGTATCAGAAAATTTACATTTTTGGTGCCTTTAATCAACGTTTTTCAGAAAAATTCACACAGAAATGAGTTCTTTAATGGACATGAAAGGTGTTAAGCCAAAAAAAAAAAATGTGAAAAAAATTCACAAACCTGCGGAAAAAATGCAAGTTTCTTCACTTTGGTTATTTTGACGAGAGCCTGATTCCACCACGCTGCCTCACATATAGGTGTCCGCTTAGTCTTCAGAAAGTTCAGTCTGTACAGTTTTTCTCTCTGGGGTCAAACTAGCCTGGCGACTCAAAACCTAGTTACTGGTTGTGTTTGGGTTTGTTTTTGTGTTTTGTTTTGTTTTTGTTTTTGTTTTTTTTGTTACCTTTAAAATCATAATATTTCAATAAATGACAGAACTCCCTCACTCCATTTTCTACCCCCTCAAACCACCTTACAGTTTGTTGTGAGGACTATTTGAAAGAACTGTTAGCCTTTTCTTCGTAAATGCCCGATAACGTTACAATTTCTTTTTTTCCTCATTTTTCAACGATTAAAACATTGCCAACGGGCTATTCCACGGTAACTGACGGGACAGAAAAAAAACAATCTGTTGTCGAGTCAGTTACTGAAACTGCATGCAATTTAATTTTAAACAGGTCTCAAAATTTGCATAAGAATTTTTTTTTCAAATGACTACAATTAGTACGATTCTTGATATGTGTTTCAAATGTTCTGATCATTTAAAGTTGAAATTAATAAATCGATATTGAATTACAGTGTTATCAATGAAAGAAGGTACCGTCCAAATGGTCCGTCAGTTATCGGGGAACAGGCCCAACGAAAGTTTATAATCAATATTCAAGGTTAGGAATCACGGAAGTAACTCTGTCGTGTTATAACCCCAGCGAAGCTTCAAATGTTGATGCTTAGAAACTTTGGAATCTCGTCGATTTGCTAAACCTCTTGCTGTGGCCACAACTAATTGAGGGGGGGGGGGGGGGGAGAAGTGATTACTAAGCTTGAAGGGGTGGGGGTTATATCCATCAATAAAAATCTTGATTGAAATCTGTTTCTGATCACCTTTTTAGGGGGGTTACAGTGGCTAATGGGTACCCGGCCTTAGACAGCGAATATCTTGTCACCATGTTAGTGTTTTAGCGCCTATAAATGACCGCTTGCCCTGTATGCTTCCCAGGAAGTTGAGGTTGTTTCAAAATGCTCCCAGGTCTGCCTGCTGGGGTTATAGACTAGATTGTGAAGCGCATAGAGCTTGCTACTGAGCGGGGATTTGCACTATACAAACGCTATATCTATTATTGCGTGAATTCAACCATCGATAGCTTTGGAAAGTTTCCCCAAATCCCAATGTTAAACTTGTCCAAGAGAAAATGCCTCTACAGTCCGTAAAGAGAATGGGCTTACGCCTAGTTAAACATTATTAGGTTATTTAAGAGTCGGGTCCTTCAAATTTAACGTCCGTCTCCGATTGGGTTGAAAGCCTTAGAAACTCCGCTAAACGTTTCGAGTTTAAGAACGCCCAGTCTGGCATTTGAACCAGGACCATCCACTCCACCTCATTGCCAGCATTCACACAGTCTGTAGGGAATTGACCTAACTGATGAAATACAATCTCTTTTTTGCTAGATACAAGCAAGGACATACGCCTCAAGAAATATCGAGAGGAAGTGACGCTAAAGATTTAAACAAACAAACACATAGAAATTAAATTTAAAGAAAACAAAAAACAAATAAACCACACACCCTTCTATGTGACATATTATAAACAGAGCATTTCCATACATCTAGAGTATTTTTTTTTCTATTTCATTTTACTTTCAATGAACCTTTTTGCTCCATCAAGCATTTGTCTCATCAGAAAAGTTGTATCGCGATCGTTTTGCATCGTGAACATGCGCGGTTGTTTCAAGTTGTTTGTCTTTTTTAAAGCCATTTAAAATATAATTAAAAGCAGATTGCCCTCTCGTCCCATGTCATTCCTTTCTCTTTGTCGGCAGACACCCCTCAGTGGGGGAAAGCACACTCCCTCTCTTTTCATTCGACTTCCGACATTTCCCGAAATTGTAACTACCCTCCCCGCCATTTTGATCGTCCTCAGTTCGCTCTCAGTCGAGTGAAGCACACTCTCAAGAGCAAATAACTCGCGGCGAAGGAGTTGAGACGATTGTCCCCCTTCCCCCACTTCCCCTTGGCCCTGCGCGTGCGCAGGACACGGACACGCTTCGCGGAGAGAGAGGGCGCGCGTACAAGAGTGCTCACAACTCGACGATGAAGTGTGGCAATCAAAATCGCTTTTGAGAGGAGTTGGGGAAAAATGTAGCAGGGTTTAACCACCGTCTTGACTGAGTAAACCGCACGGATTTTTGTTGTAGGGGAGTCGGTCGTCTGTGCAAACAATCGAGCCTTGTTCTGACATGACAGAGAGAAGATGGGAGCTGTCCTTATTTCATTGACTCGGTCGACATTGATGGACATAATGTACATGATGTGTGTCATACACTGACCCCC
>NW_004797632.1:51735-68634 GCF_000002075.1 Aplysia californica | reverse complement strand
AGAGAGAGAGAGAGGGGGGGGAGAGTTTGGTGGATACAAATACCATAGCTTGAGAGTCCATGGAAACTGAACATTAATTTACAATTTTTGTGTCTTTAATCAACATTTTTTTTCAGAAAAATCCACACCACAAGGTATTTTTAAATGGACATAACAGCAGTGGTAGTGGTCTCACCAAAATTTTGGTGGGGCTTTAAGCTGCTTCCCCTTCTCTACCATCTAGTAGCAAGAGATAAGAACTATAATAGTTTTAGTAGAGATTTTACGGCGCTCGCAACTGCATAAGGTCATATGAGCATCAAGGGGTGGATGTCAACAGAGAAGTCTATACAGCGAATCAGGCTTACTCTGCTCACCTATCTAGCTTCAACAGTACAAAGTCGGCTTCGACTATCAAGGCACCCCAGAAATAGAGGGTCACAAGAGTGTGACAAACATACAAAAGAAGTAGTGGAAAAAAGATGATAGTAAGGATTAGGAAAGAAAAAGCAGTAGTTCCCTGTTGTAGTTCAGGCACAGTTATCAGCATGACATTGATAAATCAGTCCATTTACAATTCTACTGTGCATGAAAGCATGGTTAAAGTCCCCCCTTTGGGAATGGCCTAAAGACACTTCAGTCAGTAGCACCGCCCCAGGGGTTTAAGAACTATAGACAGTGATGGTTTTTCTTTCCTCAGGGCGAGCCACGGCATTCTGAGAACCATTCAAACGAGAAGAGTCACTTTTGCTTTTCCATTTCTTTGTTCAAAGTGAAATTGTTCTGAATGGTGGGGACAAAGCCGTTTCACCTACAAATTTCCTCTAATTAATTTTTATTAGATGAAAAAGTTGCCTTACAAGTGGTTCGACGTGAGCTATAACTGTTAAATCTCAGCGGCACAAACACAAACATGCACTCAGCAGCACTTCAAACACTTCAAATATCTATGGTGAAAAATGTCTTAATCAAGTAGTTTAGGCACTAATACTGACAAAGTCACCACCATAGTTTGAGACTTCGTGCAAACTTTCGGAAATTTCGGCGACTCTGTAAAGATGACTCCACTAGGGAGCGGGACAGAGGGTGCCCACCTCGTGATTCAAACACTATCATGATCTAAACATTTAACTACTTACTAACCAGTTGTGGAAGCCACCTCCAGTTGGGGCTATGGCGATATTTAGTTGTGTAACTTACCCAAAAACGTTATAAGAGTGAAGAAGATTATGTATTTACTTATTTATTCATGTATTTATTAATATGTAAAATATTTGCTTGTGTGTTTACACTCTGAGACTAACAGCTAATTTCAAAATCCAAAATGCAGCTGTTTGTTGTTATTACAAAACCCAAAAGCGCTAGATGATAGAATTGGGCAGGGTAAAAAAATGATGGTGGAAAATACTATACAGCCTGTCTGGGGAAGTTCAGCGTTGTATCACTGGCAAATAGATTGTCCACGGGTTCTACTTTATACGATTATTGTAGAGGACATTACATAAATTAGTTAATAATAATGACAGTAATAATACATGTAATGGCAATAATAATAATAATAATAATAATAATAATAATAATAATAATAATAATAATAATAATAATAATAATAATAATAATAATAATAATAATAATAATAATAATAAAGATAATGATAATAAAGATAATGATAATAATAATAATGACAATGACAATGACAATGACAATGATAATGATAATAGTAAATATAATAATGAAGTATTGGAAAGATCTGGAACTGAAGATATCAACATTGCCATAAAAAGGAGAAGACATGTCTAGGACATGTTCTAGAATGCTGCAAACAAGATTACCCAATCAGACATGATATTGGAAACCAACAGGAAAAAGAAAAGGAGGAAGACCAACTGGAAGCTATAAAGGCACAATAAGGGATGAGGAAACCACACATGGTCTGGATTTGCCGAAATTGGAGGACGTGGCCAGGGACAGAGAAGCGTGGCGTCGACTGCTCCCTGCCTTATGTGCCTGACGGTATAGGGAGAGAGTAAGTAAGTAAATAAGTAATAATAATAATGATAATAATAATAGTAGTAATAATAATTATAATCATAATCATAATCATAATCATAATCATAATCATAATCATAATCATAATCATAATCATAATCATAATCATAATCATAATAATAATAATAATAATAGATCTAATAATAATAATAATCATCATCATCCTATTAGTAATGATAAAGGTAGCGATAATGATAGTGATAATAAATAGATGAATAAATAAATAAATTAAATAAATAAATAAATAAAAAGATAAATGGATAAATAAAGAAATAAATAAATAAATAAATAAATAAATAAATAAATAAATTTTAGAAAGCCTATTTCTATAAAGTACACGATTACATTCAATTTCGTTTGCACTTTATTTTTAAGCGTCATCAGAAAGTTGAAATATTATCTTCCGGTTTCCAAGCCTTTTGGTTCCAATTATTCTGAAATTGGTTCCTTTGTACAAATGATAGATTAATTTGATTGACGTTGCAAATGGAGTTGAGACATTGCTGTATTGTATGGTATCTAATGTAGATGCTGTACTTTCCTTACAAGAGTGTACTCTTGATTGCTGTATATACATGTACAAGTTGAACAACTACTGGACCTACAGGTCCTTGTCTTGTGCTGCCAAATCAAGATAGGTGGTGTCGTGGTGAAACCACGCGTTCGTCAGATAATAATGAAATTAAAATCTTTTTTTAAAAACAAATAAATACAAAATAATAACAAGGTAGGCAACTTAATATAATTTTTCTGCCTTTAATCAACGCTTTTCAGAAAAATCCACACAAAAATGAGTTTTTTAATGGGGATGAAAGGTGTTGAGCCAAAAGACCAAAATTTGATTAAATTTCACAAACCTGCGGAAAAAAGCACGTTTTTTTCACTTTGATTATTTTGACGAGAGCCTGATTCCACCACGCTGCCTCCCATATAGTATTCAGTTTAAGGATTATGTTCCGAATCGTGACGTCAGTTCGTCTGGTCTGTTTCCATGCCATCTTGCGGTAAAGAAAAAAATTTTAAAGTTCTGTTTTTACTGTATCATTCTCAGCACGACTTGGTCTACAAACTGTCCCCGTCGTTTTATGCAAGAAAAATTCTGAAATTATGCAAACTGAGTAAAAAAAAGTGTGAAATTGTGCAATTCTGTTAATTTTAACAAAGAATAATAAAGGAAAATAAACAGACATTTTCAAAAAATTATCAAATTTTGCTAAATTATACGGGGTGCATAAAACCACGGGGACAGTACAACATGATGTCAATTCAATCACTTCATTGAACTCACCCTTGTACATTTAACGGCACCCCTGCTTTTAGGTCGTCTATATAATTATTTTATTTTAAAAATAAAAATTTGTTGGCAAACCTCAGAAACGTACAAAGCCCAAAAGATCAAATCTGTAGGGGAGAGAAAAAAATGTTTAATTCTTTTTACAATTGTAAGGCAGCTTGGTGGAATCAGGCTCTCGTCAAAATAATAAAAGTGAAGAAACTTGCATTTTTCCGCAGGTTTGTGAATTTGTATCAAAATTTTGTTTTTTGGCTCAACGCCTTTCATGTCCATTAAAGAACTCATTTCTCTGCGGATTTTTCTGAAAAACGTTGATTAAAGGCACAAAAAATGTAAATTTTCAGTCAGTTACCACGGACTCTAAAGCTAAGGAAATAACTAATCTTTGGAGGCCATTTTCTCTGTAATTTTACCTCTGAAAACAGGTGATCCCCACCTCCTTCTTTTGCAAATACCTCGACTTGTATTCAAGATAAATGGATATTTTTTCCAACAAATAAAGACAAGTGAACAAGCTTAAAGGTGATACCAATAACTCTACATGCCCAAAAATTGACGAGAGCCTGATTCCACCACGCTGCCTCACAATTTGATGGCGTTGGGGTCAACCAAAATTTCTTTCACACGTGGAGAAAAAACTACAATTCTGGCAAAATACGACCTATTCAACTTCGTACTACTGTGGCCTTCAAAATCAAACAAGCTCACGAGTTGAAACGACCGTATTGTGCCATGACAAAATGAAACACTTTGTCCAATCATGAAAAAAAAATAATGTGAGGCAGCGTGGTGGAATCAGGCTCTCGTCAATTTTTGAGCATGTAGAGTTATTGGTATAATCGTAAAACTTGTTCACTTGTCTTTATTTGGATGAAAAAAATGTCCATTTATTTTAATATTCTTCAATACAAGTCGAGATATTTGCGAATGAATGAGGTGGGGGTCACCTGTTTTTAGAGGTAAAATTAGTGAGAAAATGACAGCCAAAGATTTGTTATTTCCTTAGCTTAAGAGTCCGTGGTAACTGAACATTTACATTTTCTGTATCTTTAATCAACGTTTTTCAGAAAGATTCACACAGAAATTAGTTCTTTAATGGGCATGAAAAGTGTTGAGCCAAAATACAAAAATTTGATAAAAATTCACAAACCTGTTGAAAAATGCAAGTTTCTTCACTTTGATTATTTTGACGAGAGCCTGATTCCACCGCGCTGCCTCACAAATCTGTTTTGTCCCTCCTCATTCAAATGACTGGTGGTGTGCACTTGGTCAAAGGGTACTTCATGAAGGGTCTGTCTCCGCCTGACAACCGGATTCTAAAATGTCACTACTTCAGAATGACAAAATTCTGTGTGGCATTTTTGGTCGTTTTGACTGATCATGACCATGAGGTCAGAAACCAAATGTTCTATCTGCTCTATCAAAATCGTCAGATTAGTCGGATTATTCAGGCTATTTTAAAAAATTGCATTCCAAAAAGCTTGACATGTTGTGAAACTCCAAATTTTTAACGTAAAATTTTTCAAAACTGGATACTGAGCAGACAGGTGTAGAACTTTGTGATTCTGGAGTATAGCGATTTGCGTACAATCCGACTCGACTCTTCTAACACAATATTATGGTCTTTTGCGTCTTGATGGACGATCTTAACTCCTTTCAGTGTCGAGACGTTTCCATCAATATAATAATTATGTAGGTCTTCTGAAAAGATACGAAGTTCAATCAACAGGGATTAAAACAAAGTCAGGCTATGATAGAATCGCTTCCCTTGTTGAACTTTTAAGAATGACAACACATCGTTATCATCAATATCCAGTGCCAGATCTGCGACAGACATCGGCGATCATGGTTCTCCATTCATTCCTTTGCTCGGATGCTCTCAAAAAAGCTACGTTTCCCTGATCTTTCTCTGATACCCATTTGTTTAGGTTTCTTAAATATTGTATGTTGTTGTGGACCTACCCCTGCATCGCTTGCCCTCAATTTTGGCCAGTGAGAGCTAGATGTTAAAGACCCGTATGCCTGTTCAGGTGTCCCAAAAACTGCATTTATTGTCGTTTCCTTATTGTTTTTAAAATCGAGCGTCCCACGTGGGCTTCATCAAGCACTACCTCATTTGATTTCTTTTCCTTCTACTATACTCTTAGCAGTCTCCTAAGAAACCACATTTCTGTTGCTTCTATTTTATTTTCACTGTCTTTGGTGATTGTCCAGCATTCACAGCCATATAGAAGGGTTGACCAAACATAGAATTTCAGAACTTTCATTTTGGTGTTCATTGAGATGTTTCTATTTTTTCAGGATTGGGCTCATTTTATAGAAACTAGCCTTAGCCATTGTAATTCTCCGTTTTATTTCTGTGGAACTTTTGGCATCAGATGTTATCATGTCTTGATAGACGATCTTAATTCATTTCAGTGTCCAGACGTTTCCATCAATATAATATGTGAGGCAGCGTGGTGGAATCAGGCTCTTGTCAATTTTGGGGCATGTAGAGTTATTGGTGTCATCTTAAAGCTTGTTCACTTGTCTTTATTTGGATTTAAAAAGTATCCATTTATCTTGAATACAAGTCGAGATATTTGCGAAAGAAATAGGTGGGGGTCACTTGTTTTCAGAGGTAAAATTAGTGAGAAAATGGCACGCAAAGATTAGTTATTTCCTTACCTTAAGAGTCCGTGATAACGGAAATTTACAAATTTTTTTTTGTGCCTTTAATCAACGTTTTTCAGAAAAATCCACACAGAAACGAATTCTTTAACGGATATGAAAGGTGTTGAGCCAAAAAACAAAAACAAAATTTTGTAATTCAAAAACCTGCGGAAAAATGCAAAGTTTCTTCATATTGATTATTTTGACGAGAACCTGATTCCACCATGTTGCCTCACATATGTAGGCCTACAGAAAAGATAAGAAGTTCATTCAACAGGGATTTAAGCAAAGTCAGGCTATGGGAATGTCGCTTCCCTTATTTAACTTAATTTAAGAATGACAAGACATCATGGATTGAAAATTTCGAAGTGGTTTTTTTTTTTTTTTTTTTTTTTGGTGGGGGGGTTATATTATGTTGGACGATAACCGTCCACCCGATAGAAAAGAGGGGCAGATTTCTCCGTCCCTCGGTTACCTCGGGCAGTATCCGCCTCGCTAAACCAGTGGGCACAAGGCCGGAGGAGAAGCTGAGAACAGATACCACCTTTGATCTTAACCAAAAGGTCGAGAAGCGATTTGTTGTTTTGCTTCGCTCATGAAGTGGAATAGGGTAGCCTACAAATGTGTAAAGCCTGCTATCTTTGACTTTTGTCACACTCTTGCGCACTTATCAGATCCAGGAAGTTAACAAGCTGACCTGAATTTTGGTATGCAATGGGATGGGGATTGTTTATATGAATGAGTTGTGTAGAAAACCATTACAGGTAGGTGGGCAGGAGGGGGCGAAAAAAAGAAAATCCGTGGCCAAACCGAGGCTCGAACCTGGACTTTCTGCTTTGGAGACAAGCGCACTAACCACTCCGCCACCACGGCACTATAAGCTACAGGCTTTAAAAATACTGCAATAGTGCTTTGTGGTCATGTTGTCACCGTGAACGACAACAAAGTGGGAATCCCTCAATGACGTCAAACAAGATGGCTGTTACTATAAATATCGGCCAATTGCGTACATCTGTCGTTCTCAAGTTATCTGCATGTGTAGAAAACTTCCGCCGATGAAGGCTCTCACAGCAATTAATGTTCCCACGCAATATTTGTTATCATTAAAGTTAAAGGCTTCTAATCATGTACATTGTAGTCAGATTACCATAACAATGTGAGACCTCTGAAGGTCAATGTATAGAGTGGGTGTGTGTGTGTGTGTGTGTGTGTGTGTGTGTGTGTGTGTGTGTGTGTGTGTGTGTGTATGTGTGTATGTGTGCGTGAAGAGAGAGAGAGAGGGATAGAGGGAAAGGGAGAGGGAAAGGGAAAGGGAGAGTGTGTGTGTGTGTGTGTGTGTGTGTGTGTGTGTGTGTGTGTGTGTGTGTGTGTGTGTGAGGGAGAGAGAGAGAGAGAGAGAGAGAGAGAGAGAGAGAGAGAGAGAGAGAGAGAGAGAGAGAGAGAGAGAGAGAGAGAGTGAGACAGACAGACAGACAGACAGACAGACAGACAGACAGACAGACAGACAGACAGACAGACAGACAGGCAGACAGACAGGCAGACAGACAGACAGACAGACAGACAGACAGACAGACAGAGACAGAGAGAGAACGAAGGCAATACATTCGTGATAGAGAGAGAGTTGGAAAGAGGAACAAACCATCTACGGTACATGAAAACCCCAAGAGACAAATCTGAGACAGACAACATGATAACATTACTGTACACCTTAATTTATTCATAAAACTCTGTGACCCCAATAGGTCAATTTACATAATATATAAAGAATTTCATCATCACCTGCATTAAGTCTAAAACTAAACAGTCATATTATACATATATAGCAAAACATCATAGTGTATATATATATATATAGGCTATTTGAAGAATTATTCTTTTTTCCAAACCATCAAATGATTGCTAAACTTGAACACACTGATAAGACATAATAATACATGCAATTTTGAAGGCAGTCACTCAGAATATGAAAGGGCCCAAAAAAAGAAAGGGTCTACCCAATCACATCTGGCTGTAAAATAGTGGGGGGGGGGGGGGGTTTCGTTATTAACAACACAAGTCAGGGGAGACTACACAAGATATCAACATCTGGATGAAATATGACTGGACAGTTTTCAATCGTAGCCTTTACAAACTACCTTAACTCTTAGTTGATCATGTTCTATTAAGTCCAGCCTTTTATTTATTTATCTATTTATTTATTTATTCATTCATTCATTCATTCATTTATTTATTTATTTACCAGATATTTATTTAATATATTTATCTATTTATCTATCTTTATCTCTTTTAATTGCTTTTTTTTGGGGTGGGGGGGGGGGGGGGGGGAAAAGGGGTTACAAACCCAGGTCAGGGGGAGGCTACACAAGGATATCAACATCTGGAGAAAATATGCCTGGCCATTTTTCAATCGTAGCCTTTACAAACTCCCTTAACTTTTAGTGGACCATGTTCTTTTAAGCCCCGCCTTTTATTTATTTATCTATTTATTTATTTATCCATCCATTCATTCATTCATTTATTTATTTATTTCCCAGATATTTTTTTAAAATATTTATCTATTTATCTATCTTTATCTCTTTTATTTGCTTTTTTTTGTGGGGGGGGGGGGGGGGGGGGGTAAGGGGTTTGTGTTCATTTTTTCTCGAAACCACCTCAAGGTGATTTAGACCCTTCACTTTTCTGGCTCCTTCATTTGCATACAAACATTAATAATACATGTTGTACAAAAATCATACACAAGGAAGGAATGCCATACACCTGCAGGAAATCAGACACCGGTATAACTAAAATTACTCTACACTTGTAGCAAGTTACACTGAAATTCTCTTTTGAGTGTTGTTCAGCTCTGAATACATCTCAACTTTCAAAATTAATTTCACATCATTAAAGAAACCTATTTGAAAACATTAGTACAGAGTAGAATTAGTTTCAATTACATTAATGCTCCAACAGTCAGTGTGTGATTGGTTAGGTTAGGTCAAAGATTTCGGGTCACGCAGAAAGACTTTTGGAATGCTAAGAACCCGTTGCTTATCAGCAGAGTTCGATTAAAACTCTGCCGTGAAATAAGAGCACGGAAGAGGAAGGCACTGACGATACCGAAGACCAGGATGGTGATAATAATGATCATAACAAAACATCTAGCTGAGAGGCATTTTTGCAGCAGTAATGACAACAACAACAGCAACAGCACAACCGTTATTACAACAGCAACAACAACAATGCCAAGAAGAGCAACAATGATAACGACAAAAACAGTATCAATAATAACGACAACAAAAACAACGCTGACAGAATGAAGAGGTGACAGTTATGGCACTTGCTATAGTAAGTCGCTGACTGTCACAAAACTGCAACAAGGCAGATATACGGTGTATTATCGCAAGCACAAAATATATCTTTAGTTTTAGTTTTAGTAAGAGTTTTACAGCACTTGCAACACAATAAGGTCATATAAGTGCCAAAGATTAGAGGTGTTACAAGAGAGTAACAAAAACACAAAATAGAAGGAGGAGGAGAGATCAGGACGATAGACGTTTGATAGGAAAGAAGAAGCAAACTACACCAGAGCACCCGCCAACCACCCACCAAAATATATCTGAGACAAAAAAAACAAACAAACAAACAAAAAACAAAATCACCACCGTTGATTAAAAAAAAAAAAAAAAACACTCTTGATTCTACTGCTTTTATCTTAGACAAAGACAAGGAAACATGAAATTTAAGAACACAAATTACAGCTGCAGGGTGGACCGTTGATAAAGTGGAAGACACAATTGACAACAAATTCATTCACACACTGACCGAGACGATAGTCATTATACAAAAAGAGCTAGCTTGCTTGTTTGTTTGAGTACATATGTTTTACAGCACTATCAATACAATTTGGTATGTAAAAAAAGCAATAACCCTTCTGACAAATTATAAGTATGTAACCTTGATGTAAATTGAGCTGCCACTAAAAATGAACCATCTTGTGATGTCAAGGGACATGACTCTTATCTTTACTGTGGGGACAAGATAATTAAGGGAGTGGCACGCCCTTGGATGACGTCAAGGGTCCGGCGCGAAACAGGCGGAGATCGTCTGAGAGACTCACTGAGGTATTCAGTCGGACTCAGGACCACGACGAGGCAACACTTATCTTGGACGGGGCCCCCTGACAGACCCGACTTATCAGACCGCCAGGTAACTTTACACCATCCAACTCTTTCCTCTTCCTGCTCTCACAAGGAAAAACATTTCTGCCCACAGTAGTAGAACTTGGCAGAGAAAGAAAATATTTGCAAATAGGAAAAAAGCAAATATTTGCAAATAGGAAAAAAGCTATTGAATAGTAAGGCACGATTTCTTGTTGATAATAATATAGCAAAAAGCTGGCAAATGGCTCAAATTTGGAAAATTCCATATTCCTATCAAAATCAAACTTTAAAAAAGGAATGAGACGAACTGAGAACAAATCAGCGAGCTACAAAATACGACACGTCTTTACTGAGTTTGTTATTTTCTATACTAACCTTTACAAAGGTAAAATTACAATCCTGGAATTTAAGATGCATGAAAACAAGATATCAGTGACTAAAAATAGAAGAGTTTTCCTCAAATTCCACTAAAAAAATAGGAGTTTAGTGGGAAAAAATCGTCGGAGTTCATTGAATCCCATTAGATTAAGATTACATAACAACCTTACTGTGGCAAAGAGACGTGTATTGCAAAGATAAACACATAAAAATGTGTAATTTCTACATCATTTACAATAAGTTCAATACAACCTGATGAAAACAAAATTCTAGAAAAATGTTGGATTTTCTACAAATACAGTTACGATTCTTCAACAGGCGAAATGAATCTGGAAACTTCTGATTTTATTCGAGCACTTGAGTGGTCTGGGAACACTTTGATGAAAACATTGATTCATCTAAGTATGAACCCATGAGACATGTCTTCCCTCTTGGAATCCCTCACAACATTAATGAAATTACAACACACGATAACATTCTGCTTGGACAATTTTCAACAGTAAAATGCCTCACCAGTAATATAATATGTCATTTATTTATATGGACACTAGTAGCCATTTTATGCCTATGAAATATCTTATCATCATCATCATCATTTTCATCATCATCATCAATGAGAAAGAGAAAATATTGCCCTGACCTCTGAAAAATCTTTGAGATTTTCTTTTCCACGTAGATATACATAATTACACCACAACAACGACATTACAACCCAAGAAATTCAATGTCATTTTCCCACGGAAGTTGTAAAGACTTGAAAAAAATGCCCCAGTAACATCTTTCTATACATTTTTTACTGGGAACCAACAAAACACAGTTCTCTCAGTTTTTGGAAGGCCTCTTGTGAACTATCGAAACTCCGCAGATAATTGAATAGGTCATGTGAAAAACAGGACAATTTCATTTTTAGACAAAATGTGGGTACTAGCCCTTGATTTGTGGTGTTTAGAAAAAATTAGGGTAAGCCTACTAGCCCTAAACTTGCGGTATATATAGGAAAAATATAGGTGCTAGCCTTTCACTTATGGTGTCTTTATAAAAGCAAATCAAGTGTAAAGCTGAGTCCATCTTAAAATAGTGAAAACAATAGGCTAAAATGTGTTGTAATTAATGTGGCTTAGCGGCGGGGGAAGTTAGCCTGTTTTACACTTTACCTGTTCAATTTTCTGCTTTCCCACAAGACTACGGGAAAAAAAAAAAAGATTACATTATTGGAGCTAGTTCTTAGAAGGCCTCGTATTTAACAATCATAACACTGAAGGCAACTCTCTCGGTTCACAAAAAAGACTGTAATATCCGAGCGAATTCTTAGAAGATAATTCTCTCAATTTTCCAAAGCGATCCTAACATCGGAGCCAGTTTCTAAAAGTCCTCGTGCAGCACTGTTGTCCTGACTAGAGCCTCCGTGACGCGGTAGGGGTCGCAGTTAGACGAAGGTCGTCTGTCCTCCAGGTAACCTTTCTCATCAGCTGCCACTTGGCGGGGGATACGGACACTGGCCCCTCTGGTGGAAAAAAAAAGATGAATAGAAGTTTTAGTTTTAATAAGTGTTTAACGTCACTTGCAACACAGTAAGGTCATATAAGTGCTAAAGATTGGAGGTGTTACAAGAGAGTAACAAACACACAAAAAAGGAGGAGAAGGGATAAGGACGATAGATGTTTGATAAGAAAGAAGGAGCAAACCACACCAGAACACTCGCCAACCACACACGAGTAGAGGCTTAGGTTGGATATGGTTGGTTGGTTGTTTTAGCTTCAGTAAGAGTTTTACGACAGTTTCAACACAATAAGGTCCTATAATTATAAGTGCGGAAGATTAAAGGTGGAACAAACACACAGAAAAGGAGGAGGAGGGATAAGGATGATAGATGTTTGATAAGAAAGAAGGAGCAAACTACACCAGAACACTCGCCAATCACCCACGAGTAGAGGTTTGGGTTGGATATAGTTGGCTGGTTGTTTGTCCTAGCTTTAGTAAAATTTTACGGCACTTGTAACACAATAAGGTCATGTATAAGTGCTGAAGATTAGATGCGTTACAAGAGAGTAACAAACACATAAAAAAAGAAGGAGGGGAGATAAGGACGATAGATGTTTGATAAGAAAGAAGAGCAAACCATACCAGAGCACCCGCCGACCATCCTTTTGGTTGGATATTTATATGTGTACATGTATTAAAAAAATGTTTAAAATTGACGAAGCAGCCATCCACTGCCAAGGACAAAAAGTGATTGTCTTAGAAAATGTCAGTTTACAGTGGAACTTGTCCAAGACGGCCATCCATAGTCCAGGAGAAATGTGGTTGTCTTAGATAGACAGGAGAACGTCTTTGACAGTGTCACTATAATATAAAGAGACTCAAAAAGGAAAGAGAGGGCGAAGAGGGAAATTTTCATTTGAACAGGTGATTGTCTTGGACAGGTGTCCAATGGAACAGGTCCGAATGCCATTGTTCATTAATTTGCTCTTTCTTTAATCAAGTGAAAGATGAAAATATTACAATTCTCTCAGATGATACCAAAAACCCAACATGATGCTCTAAAATTGACGAGCGGCTGATTTTACAGTGTCCTGATATACGACATGGTCACCTCCCTTGTAGAAGGCCCACCGAGGTCAAGGGAACTAACTCATGTATTGTAATTATGTCCACCTATACCCTCGATGGTCTCCCCTAGACATTGATCATGAACGTAAACTTTCTGTAATTCTTGAAACTCGCTAGCTGTCACTCTTGAAGTCATTATCTTATTTAGTATGAAACAGAATAGTTCGACCTTGATCAGTTTTGTTTGTTTTTTGTTTTTCTTGTTGTTTTTTTTGTTTTAGTATAAGTTGGCACTTGCAACACGGTAAGGTCATATAAGCGCCGAAGATTAGAGATGTTACAGGAGAGTAACAAACACATAAAAAAAGAAGGAGGGAAGATAAGGACGATAGATTTTTTTAAAAGGAAAGCTGGAGCAAACCACACCAGAGCACCCGCCAACCACCCACCATAAAGGTCAGAGAACAACATTCAACCAATGGAAAATCCAGGAAGATGAAGAAAAGAAGAAGAAATAAAAACTACGAAAGATGTGGAAGGAAGAAGAACAAAGAAGAAACAGCAGCAGCATTGAAGAACAGACGTATCCGAATAAGCAGACAACAACAACAACAACAACAACAAGATATGCCTCACCTGTAAGCTACACCAGCAGAGAAGCTGTATATCTTAGAGGTCTCAAAAGACAACACCAACAACAACACCACCACCACAACAACCACCACCACCACCAACAACAACACCACCAACAAAAACAACAACACCACCACCATCAACAACAACAACAACAAAAACAACAACACCACCACCATCAACATCAACAACAACAACAACAACAACAACAACAACAACAACAACAACAACAACAACAAGATATGCCTCACCTGTTGGCTACACCAGCAGAGAAGCTGTCTATCTTGGAGGTCTCAAAAGATCCACACAACCTCCGGGCGTTGTCCTCCCCTCCCCTGGGGTCGTACACGCGGATGTGCTCCATGTGCTTCTTCTCTAGGTCTGTGATCGCTGCCTCAATGGCTCTGGGAATGATGGTCGATATTTGTCAGATTTTTAACAATAATTTTACGTCATTTTAATAAAAGAGAAGACAAAGCAAGACCATCATTATCACCAACTTTATTGTTATTATTATTACTATTACTTTATTATTATTATTATTATTATTACTACTACTACATTATTCCTTATCATTATTATTAATCTTATTATAATTATTATTAAAATCCTTATTATTATTATTATCATTATCACCGTCATCATCATCATTACTATTATTATTATCATTATCATTATTAGGCTATTATTATTATCATTATTATTATTCTTATAATTATCATCATTATTATTTTTATTATTATCATCATTATTACCATCATAATCAATATCTACCCTTATTGTAATGCACTCACTTCAAGCCCCCCTTCTCCCTCATGGCCAGGGTGCTGTAGTTACAATGAGCCCCTGAGCCGTTCCAGTGACCAGTCTGAGGTTTGGGGTCCAAACTGACCACCACGCCAAAGTCCTCGGCCACTCGGTACAAGATGTAGCGGGCGATCCACAGCTCGTCGCCCATGGAGATACCCTCACAGGGACCCACCTGGAACTCCCACTGAAAACAAGAAAATATAATGATAATGACGTTAATGATAACAGTAATACTGTCATAATAGAAATAATAATAAAAATAACAGTAATAATAATAATGGTGACAACAGTAATGATAATAACAATAATACTGAAAACAGTAACATTGATAATATCGATAACCGTAAAAACAATAATTACAATATTAATAATGATAACTGTAGTGATATTAAAAATATAAATGATAATAATGATAAAAGTAATTACAATATCAATAATGAAAATAATGATTACTGTAATGATAACAATGACAATAATGATAACAGTAATAATAACAATAATAATAATGATGACAATAATAACAGCAATAATAATAATAATGATAAAACAGACAGACAGGCAATTTTTTTCATTGAAAGCAGGGCAAATGAATAAGCTAAAGCTTTCAGATGTTACCAATAACTCCGAAAAGCCCAAAAATTAATGAGCACCTGATTCCACAGCATTGTGACACATTTGTTCATCTATTCTCATCAAAGTTTAAAGTTTTTTAACAGCGCTATCAACACAATTTGGTCCTCTGTCCTCGTGTAAGCCAAGTTCAAAGTACGCTCATACGACCTTATGCAGCTGCGAGCGCCGTAAAAACCTTACTAAAACTAAAAAAGGTCAAAGTATTTACTAAACAGCGCCGTTATGGTCACCAAAATTTCGTCATAATTGGTCACTTTTAAGGACAGTTGGGCCAACCCAGATTTCAGGGGTTTCCAGAAATCTTGACCAACATCAAAAGTGGCCATTGCCCTACCTGTAGGAGAAGTTTGGTTTCACTGGTGTGCATATTTGTTTGGATATAGAGAAAACTCTACTTTTATTTTTTTTTAACTGAACAAGGGGCAAAAACTTTACCTTTGGTTTTCTCAAAACAGAATTTTTTGGGATAGCCCCCCCCCCCCCCCCTTCCCCCCGTGCTTAAAAGTGACCAATTTATCGTTGTTTGACCTACCTGAGACGGCATGACCTCTGCGTTGCAGCCGCTGACATTGACGCCGGCGTACAGACAGGCCCGATAGTGAGCCTCCACCACGTCCCGGCCGTACACTTTGTTGGCCCCGACACCGCAGTAGTACGGGCCTGGCGGGAAGAGAAAGTGAAATGAATATTTTCTTGTAAAAAAATATATTGTGACCTATTTGTGTTGCAAGTGCCGTAAAACATATCTTACTCTAGTTTTTAGTTTTAGTAGAGGTTTTACAGCGCTCGCAACTGCATATGGTCATATGAGCGCCAGACGATTAGAGGTGTTACAAGAGAGTAACAAACATAAAAAAAGAAGAAGGGGAGATAAAGACGATAGATGTTTGATAGGAAAAAAGAAGCAAACCACTCCAGAGCACCCGCTAACCACCCATGTATCTTACCCAGCAGTAATGGGTACCTGACTTCAAGTTGGGGAAGTAAAGGCGACGTGGAAAGGAACTGGCCACCCTACCACAATATGCCGAAGGCCCAGGAAATTGTCTCACTAACAAGGCAATCCCCAATGTCCGGATTGGATGCCGGAACACCGTTTTTTTTAGCAGCTGACTAGGCTGGATAGTACCAATTAACAAATACTCTGTCATGTCTACATGTTTTCTTTTAATACATCTGTCTGTCGGTCTGTCTGTCTTCCTGTCTGTCTGTCCCCCACCCTCAGAACATGAGACCTATATGTCTGTTTGTCCCCCCCCCCCCAAAAAAAAAATAAGACATGTACGTCTATTTATCCCCACCCCCCCTACCCCCCAACACCCCCACAACATAAGACACGTCATGTCCATTTGTCTCCCCACCCCCACCACCCCACCCCCGCCCACCTACCCCTAACCAACCGCCCATTCTCTACCTTGTGGTCCAGGGAATCCGTTCTTGGGCCAGCCCAGGGGGTGATCATCGTAGTCCAACAGCACGTACTCCTGTTCTATACCGAACCACGGGTGGGCCTCACTGGCACGGCGCATCACGTCCGCGCACGACTTCCTGTTGTTGGTTTCTGGAGATAGTGATGTAATAAAATAATATTAATAATAATAACAACAACAACAATGTCAAATAATGGATCTAATAATAATTAAAAATAATCATCACAACAACTATAACAAATAACAACAACAACAACAACAACAACAACAACAACAACAATAATAATAATAACAACAATAATAATAATAATACCACCACCAATAACAATAAATAATAATAAAAATTTTA
>NW_004797632.1:49515-50500 GCF_000002075.1 Aplysia californica | reverse complement strand
TCACGGGGAGAGAGGGTGGGAGCGAGGAGAGAGACTTCTATGTCGGTCAGGCAGCCCTCGGCACAGCTCAACCCTGCATGTATTCTGCTCGCTTGAACGATCAGGGTTTTTGTCCTCTCTATCGCTTATTATGTTGGGGTGGGGTGGGGGGTGGGGGTTGTTGTTGTTTTGTATTTTAATATGTTTGGCTTTGTTTTTAGTTGGTCTGTTCGTTGTTGTTGTTGCTGTTGTTGTTATTGTTATTGTTGTTGTTGTCTTTTGATGCTTTTGTTTTATTTTTTTTTACTCTCGTTTTGTTTTTGGTTTTTCAGTAAGTGTTTATGACACTCGCAACTGATTACGGTCACGTGAGCGCGCGGGACCCATTAACCGTTGGTTTTTGTTCGATTGGAATTTTCAAAAAGGAGCACATTGACACATAGACATAATAAGAACAGCCACCTGATACCGGGGAGAATGCACGACAGAGAAAGTACAGTTTGACACATTTTGAGGCCAACGCCCCAGACATTATTATTTATATTATTTATTAAAGTGTATTAAAGACGCAGTAAGAAAGAAAAAACGGAGCTATAAATAAATAATAAAAGGCTTTTTTTTATTTTGCATAGCGCAAATTCTCGTTCACCAGCAAGCTCAATGGTTCTCTTTACAATCTAGAATGACATTCATCTAAATTTACAACTAGAGAGGGGGGAAGAAAGAAGTAGGACAAACCTGTGTCACCCTCCAATCACCCGCCCACACTTTGGGTCATAATAAACTGAACGAGTTTCTGTGCTCTTTGTTGCAGGCCATTCAGTCCCATTTGGGGTCGAACAAAATAGATAGGCCTATCACGTACATGCACACAGCCGCTCTTTGCACTGCGCAACTCCCATTTGTTGGAATCCGGTTATCCGGGAACACGATCTATATAATAATCCTAGAGCAGATGTTTCACATGTTTGAGGGGGGTGTGTTTTTTTTTGGTGTTTTTTTTTTT
>NW_004797632.1:47992-49415 GCF_000002075.1 Aplysia californica | reverse complement strand
GGGGGGGGGGGTTGTTGTTTTAGTAAGCATTTTACGGCACTTGTAACACAATAAGGTCATATAAGTGCCAAAGATTAAAGGTGTTACAAGAGAATTAAAAAAAAAAAAACACACATAAAAAAGAAGGAGGAGAGATAAGGACGATAGTTGTTTGATAGGAAAGAACGAGCAAACCACACCAGAGCACCCTCCAACCACCCACTTAACAAGTTTGATTGTTCAACATGTCGGCCAACAACTTGAGCAGTCGCACAGTGACAAGCCTCGGCTCATCCCATGTTGTGTCCTTGGGAAAGGCACTTCGCTACCTTTACTGAGAGCATGGGGTCAAACATCAAAACTTTTATCTGTTCTATCAAAATCGTAAGATTATTTCATAGACGTTTTCAAGATATTCAAATAACTGCATTAGTAAAAAGCTTGACAAAATGTGAAGAAACTTGCATTTTTCCTCAGGTTTGTGAATTTATATCAAATTTTTGTTTTTTGGCTCAACACATTTCATGGCCGTTAAGGAACTAATTCCAGTCTGGATTTTTCTGAAAAAAAATGATTAAAAGCACACAAAAAATGTAAATTTTCTGTTACCACCGACTCTTAAGCTAAGGAAATAACTAATCTTTGGTAGCTATTTTCTCACTAATTTTATCTCTAAAAACAGGTGACCCCCACTTTCTTCATTCATAAATATCTCTGCTTGTATTCAAGATAAATAGATATTTTTTTCTACCAAGTAAAGACCATTAAACAAGCTTTAAGATGATACCAATAACTCAATACGCCCAAAAATTGACGAGAGCCTGATTCCACCACGCTGGGTAGTGAGATTTTAAGCTGCTCCTTTACCTCTGTAAAGATCTATTCTAAGCCGTAGATTGACTCGGTATCGAGATATTAACGTTTCTTTTTTTCACTTCACTATGTTATAGAGATTTCAATAAATTAATATCGTCAAAATTTCAATTTCGTTTTTTTCGAAACTGTGAACAGTGGTTATAATCTAATCACTTCTTGCGCTAAGCCGACAAAATGTTTCAACAAAAATTCACGACCTTTTCAAGCGCATTACAGCTACAATTTTGGCTAGCTATTACAGTTGTTTTTTTGTTCACGGTCATTGCTGCTGCGTAGTCTGTCATTTGGAGGGAAAGGGGAGGAGAAAGAGAGAGCGAGCGAGCGAGGGAGAGGAGAGGGGGAGGGAGAGGAGAGAGGGAGGGAGAGGAGAGGGGGAGGGAGAAGAGAGAGAGAGAGAGAGAGAGAGAGAGAGAGAGAGAGAGAGGGGGGGGGAGAGACAGAGAAGGGTGGAGAGTGAGGAAGAGGAAAAAAGACAGAGAATGACAGAGGGCGTTAAGATAACAATATTTCGACCACATACCAGGGCATCAGATTTATAACTTAAACAGGAACAAATCTAAAGGTTACA
>NW_004797632.1:44563-45756 GCF_000002075.1 Aplysia californica | reverse complement strand
TTTTGGTTTAGTTTTAGTAGAGATTTTACTGCGCTCGCAACTGCATAAGCTCATATGGGCGCTAGAAGATTAGAGGTGTTACAAGGGAGTAACAAACATAAAAACAGAAGAAGAGGGAGATAAGGACGATAGATGTTTCACAGGAAAAAAGAAGCAAACCACACCAGAGCACCCGCCAACCACCCACTATCCCCCTCAGCCCGTGTTGACACTAACAGGCAGAGTCTAAGCCCCCCCCCCCCTTCCTGCTTGTTTGTTTGTTTGAGGAAAGACTCACACCGACACAATAAGGGTCACTTAGTATTGGGAAAAAGTAAAACAGACAGACCGAAACAACAGAGGGAAAGTAAAGAAGTAGGACCTACCAGAAGCGCCCTCCGACCACCCGCAAGGCAACGTGCTAATTGGTCTCTTTTAGGGACAAGCGGGCTAACCCAGATGTCGGGGGTTTTCAGAAATCTTTATCTACACCAAAAGTGGGCATTCCCCTACTTATTGGAGAAGTTTGGATTTTGTTTGGTTCCAAAGAAAACTCTCCTTGTCTTTTAGAAAACCTGAATAAGGGGCAAAAACTTTTCTTTTGATTGTTTCAAAACAGCATTTTTCGGGGATAGCCCGCGTGTGCTTAAAAAGCGACCAATTGATCTAAATTGTGTTGATGGAGGCGTCAAAGTTCCAAACTGGGCATTCTGGGAGGAGGGAGGGAGTTTAGTTATAGTTTTACGGCACTTGCAACACAATATGGTCATGTAAGTGTCAAAGAATAGATTACGTGTTACAAAAGAGTAACATTCACACAAAAAGATGGAAAGATAAGGGCGATAGATGTTTGATAGGAAAGAAGGAGCAAACCGCACCAGAGCACACACACACACACACACACACCTTCATCAAAAATAAAGACTTACCTTTGGCTTCTTTGGGTTCAAAGTCCAGGGTGCGGCACTTGGAGCGCACTCCTTCCCCCGTCCCGTCTATCCACACATACTCCACCTGAACCAGACCCTTGGGTTGTTCAAGCTCCAGGTGTCTTTTCAGAACTTCCTTGTTGGTGCCTGGCTGACTGTTGGCGAGCTGAAACGACACGTGCAGACAAAGACTAGGTGAGTATACAACTGTTGATTGTTGTTATGAGAGGGGAGGAGAGAGAGAGAGAGAAAGAGAGAGAGAGAGAGGGGGGAGAGAGAGAGAGA
>NW_004797632.1:42334-43617 GCF_000002075.1 Aplysia californica | reverse complement strand
AATTGGCTCGCTTGTCCTTTAAAGCGACCAATCATTTGCGACACTTTTCGGACACCCGGGAATCTCTGAATCCCCTCCCACCCTCACATGGTGGGTCAGGGTAACTTGTCCCACGGTGGCAGACCACGCCTGTTTGTTGTTTTTTAAGTTAAAAAAAAAGTTTATTCATAGTTTTAATTTACGGCGCTCGCAGCTGAAAAAAGTCAGAAAAAAAGAGTTCGTGGAACACATTGACAAGCTGGCTGCATTCCATTCACAAGTTCCCTGCACAGCTTGGCTTTGGTTAGTGATCAGACAAAATGGTTAAAAATCTTACACGACATTAAACAAAGTCACGACCACGAAGCAAAGCAGATACGGCAATTGATATGTTGATTATTTTAGAAGTATTCTTAGATTCTATTCACATTAATTCTGTTTAGAGCTATACAACATAGCATTTGTATAAATAACGCAAATTCACGCTCATGAGCAAGCTCTATGCGCTTTACAAAATTATTATTACCACTGCAGGGGACCGCAGGAGACCTGATAGCAATTTGAAATAAATCTCAACTTCCTGCACGGCGAAAATCGTGTATTAATGATATACGACAAATATTATTGAAGAAGAAAACAAAAACCCAACAACAATAACAATAATAACAGCATGAAAAAACATTGCATCAGAATTGAGCTTCATTAAGTTCAAAAATCGTTTCGCTTAACAACTTCAGACCTGCACAAGTTGCATTTTTCGAGAAGAAAAAAAAGTTTAAAAGTGTCTGTGGTTTACGCAGTGTGTCTAATTTTTGTGTTAGTAAGAGTTTTAGGGTACTTGCAACACAATAAGGTCATATAAGTGCCGAAGATCAGAAGTGTTGCAAGAGTGTAACAAACACAACAACAAAAAAAAGAAAGAGGGGAGATAAGGACGATAGATGTTTGATGCCAAAGAAGAAGCAAACCACACCAGAGCACCCGCCACTAAGGCTGGGTCACGAGCGCGAGAACGGAACTGAATCGCCACTCTTTCCTGCGGAATGCGATTCACAATTCACTTCAGCGGAACGCGGAACAGTATCGCCAAACGATTCCCGATTCACTCCCCTGTCGCTGTCACCACCTTGTGGCTTATTTATTAATTTAATGAGTCGAGTCACGAGCGCAAGAACGGAACGGAACACTTAGTATGGCTGCCCTTATTTTACAAGAGATGGTATAGTCCAACCCCCCTATTAAAACAAAATGAACGTCTAGGGTCCAACCAATTGACAGAAGGAATTTTATGGAGCCATTGTTTT
>NW_004797632.1:36691-37878 GCF_000002075.1 Aplysia californica | reverse complement strand
GGGGGGGGATTTCTCAGGGTAACGCCACACTGTGTCAACGTGTCATCAACGTAACGCCACAGTAGATTTCACAAACCCCAAAACCCAATGGCCAGGAACAGTCCTGAAGTGAAATTGAAGCAACTACGGTAATTGACTGAGTGCACACCACAGAATGTCGATTACCATTCTAGTCTATTGTAAGTTCTAAGTGTAGAATCCGTGGTGCACACGCAGCGAACACGTGACGCATAGATGACGACCCAATGAGTGCGGGCATTTATCTGCCAACGTCTCTGAACCCGAACCGTCCGTTTGCAGTGCACGACGGAGAGCAAACCCGTTCCAGGTGAACATTATAGTCACACGTGATGTCTAGCTGGGGGGGTTCGCTTGAGGAGAGAAGTTTTGTATTTTGTAGGACGAAAGTGACAGTTCTAATGAAAAAGAACGAAAGAAAGAAAGAATTAGAAAGAAAGAAAGAAAGAACTAGAAAGAAAGAAATTCAAAACCACCATAAAAATTGACACCTTAAAGGAGAGGAAGGGGCACGCCCTAGGTAAGGCAGTCCCTGAGAAAGGTGGCAGCCTTTATAGAGAGTCACCACACCGTCTGACGCCGTCAGAATTGGTTCGACTGTACTAAGGGGAGACCATCAGAGCCGTGCACTTTCGGGAAAAAAAGACTATCAAAACCTGCGCACTACCAGAGCCGTGCACTTTCGGAGAAAAAAAAACAAACTATCAAAGCCGCGCACTGTCAGGGCTGTGCACTTTCGGAGAAAAAAACTATCAAATCTGCGCACTACCAGAGCCGTGCACTTTCGGAGAAAAAAACAACAACAAAACTATCGAATCTGCGCACTGTCAGGGCGGTACACTTTCGGAGAAAAAAAAAAAAACAACTACCAAAGCCGCGCACAATCTGGCGATATCGATTCAAGTAGATTGCCGATGACGAAAACAGTACCTACCATCCAACAATTTTGTACACTCAGCGTTTTATCGGGCTTGGGACCAGATATCAATTAGATTTAAATATTGCCGCTTTTGTACACAGACTTTGCAGGTGTGTGTGTGTGTGTGTGTGTGTGTGTGTGTGTGTGTGTGTGTGTGCGTGTGTGTGTGTGCGTGTGCGTAAGAAAGTGAGAGATAGAGAAGGAGAGAAGAGAGAGAAAAGAGAGAGATGCAAACAAAGAGAGAGAGAGA
>NW_004797632.1:35019-36591 GCF_000002075.1 Aplysia californica | reverse complement strand
AAAGAGAGAGAGAGAGAGAGAGAGAGAGAGAGAGAGAGAGAGAGAGAGAGAGAGAGAGAGAGAGAGAAATCCTATCTACAGGACAGAGGCGATCTTTAAAGTGTTCGGGCAGCATTTTCCTGCTCCTTCAGGATAAAAATTGAAGTTGTGAGACTTGTCCATCTGCGTACATTAATTGTACCACATTCTCCCTTCTTTCTTGCGGTAGTGCCTTTGTGTTTGATCTGTGTGTTTAATTTCAGCTTAGAAATGGACTGGAAGTCGCTTAACTCTGCAGAAAGACGTATACATTTGGCTGCGGGCTGTACAAAGTAATCTTGTCCAGAGGACAGTAACTGTTTTGTTTGTTTTTGTAAGTGTTTTTACGGCGCTCGCAACTGCTTAAGGTCATATGAGCGCGCGGGACACACCTAATATTTTCGGTTGGTGGGAAATTTTGAAATTTGCCCGGGTGACGGCCGAAACCTACTCTTATCGATTTTAGACCACCTAGGGATCTTTAACGTGCGCAACTTGCACACGGGCCCTCCGAGATTTTTCGCCCTTGTCCGAGAAGGCCAGGTGTAGAAAATTGTTCGGTCGCTATCCGGATTCGAACCCGGGGCCTTTTGAATGAGAATGAGAGGCCAACACCTTAACCTCTAGGCCACAAGAGCCCCCGACAGTAACTGTTGGATGGAATCAACAATCTTAATGTCTTCGATATCGTCAAAAAGTGCGCGGCTCAGAGTTTCCCGTGCCCAGCGCACACTGACTGCCAATAGAATGCGTTGACTGAGTCGAGGTCAGCAAAGTTTTCCTTTGCGGATGGACTAAAAAACCTCCATAAAATTTTTGGCACGATTCGACCAAATTTGACTCAATTCGAATGTGTTCATCAAAATCAGATGCAATCGTTGTTCAGGGTTTTCCTACCAACTGAAAATGCTCGATGTGTCCCGCACGCTCATGTGGCCTTATGCAGCTGCGAGCGCCGTAAAACACTTACCAAATTATTTTAAAAAGATCGCGAGTTGAATCGGTCTTTGATCGGTCTTACTACCTGTAGCTTTTGACCCTCTTCCATGGAAGAAAATCTGACCGACCTCGACTCAACAATTCGATTGAATTTGCAGTGTGTACTGGGCATGAGAATAACACAACACAAGATAAATGACATCAGGCACTATAAGGGTAATTGGAGGAATTCCCGATATCTAGGAAAGGAGTGACGTGACGGTGTGTGACGGTGTGTGAAGGTGTGGAGGGGGCGGGGGCGGGGGCGGATCTTTCCAACAAATTCCGTTAATTGAATAGCCCGGGCTTTCCTGCGCACCTCGCCCCCACGGATCGGGTTAAGGGGGTTGGAGGGGGGGGGGTCACTCTATCAAGCGTATCATTACAACGTATGTTTATTCGCCGCCTTCTAAATCTCCACCACATCAACAACAGGGAGCATTCCCGAGAAAACTGTTATCTATTTGAATAATGACGTCAAGGGTCTGCATATCACAATCGCCATAATAATTAGTTTAGTCATATTACGGTATTTTTTTCTTCCAACCTCAAAGGTTTAAATAAAAACACCCCCCC
>NW_004797632.1:33120-34734 GCF_000002075.1 Aplysia californica | reverse complement strand
GCACACAAAAAAATCAAATTTGGCTAAATTATGCTTAGTTTAGTTTTAGTAGAGGTTTTACGGCACTCGCAACTGCATAATGTCAAATGAGCGTCAGAAGTTTAGAGGTGTTACAAGAGAGTAACAAACATAAAAAAGAAGAAGGGGAGATAAGGACGATAGATGTTTGATAGGAAAGAAGAAGCAAACCACACCAGAGCGCCCGCCAACCACCCTCGCTAAATTATGCGGGGGTGCATAAAACCACGGGGCAGGGGAAAATATGACGTGTGTTGTTTTTCCTGTTGGTTAAACTGTCTTGGCCCAGGTCAGAGACATTGGCCCAGGTTAAACCCGATCCTAGCATGTTGTGTAGTTGTATCCGGGAATCGAAGTAAAAATAGAACAAGTTGATCTTTATCTGGGTGCACGGTGGGGTGGTAAAGTTTGTTGGGTTAGATAGAACGACAAGGGGGGGAAAAATGTCCAACTTTCTACTTTGGGCTTGAACGCACGAGGAAATCCTTTCATGAATTCTTTTTATTTTTGTGTCGACAAAGGGCATGCCACAGCCACAGCCACAGCCACAGCACGAGAGAAGGAGTTTGTTTTTTTACATCATGTTATCAGAGTGTACGAACATTTATGAGGCAGCGTGGTGGAATCAGGCTCTCGTCAATTTTTGAGCATGTAAAGTTATTGGTAGGTATCATTTTTAAGCTTTTGCACTTGTCTTTATTTGGATGAATAAAATATCCATTTATCTTGAATACAAGTCGAGATATTTGTGAAAGAAGGAGGTGGGGGTCACTTGTTTTCAGAGGTAAAATTAGTGAGAAAATGGCCGCCAAATGTTAGTTATTTTATTTCCTTAGCGTAAGAGTCCGTGGTAACATAAAATGTACATTTTTTTTGCCTTTAATCAACGTTTTTCAGAAAAATCCGCAAGGAAATGAGTTCTTTAATGGCATGAAAAGTGCTGAGCCAAAAAACGAAAATTTGATAAAAATTCAGAAACAAGCGGAAAAATGCAAATTTCTTCACTTTGATTATTTTGACGAGAGCCTGATTTCACCACGCTCACTCACATTTTCCTGTTGTAAGTGTGAGGTGATTTTGAAGACAACTTGTCCGACTAGAATCTAATGCTATCACTGTTCTCGTCCTCTACAACAGGTGGTCGTTTTAGACAGTTTTAGTAAGCGTTTCACGGCACTTGCAACATAATAAGGTAATATATGTGCCGAAGATTAGAGGTGTTACAAGGGTAACAAATACAAAAAAGAAAGAGGATAGAAGACAAAGGACGATAGATCATGTTTGATAGGACCTGAAAAAAAAGAGAAGTAAACCACACCAGAGCACACGCCACACCCACAGGTGTAACTGTGTTTTTAAAGTTATGATTCATAAGCTCCGTCATGGGTTCGACACACGGGGGCATTCAGTGGTGTAGTTGAGCCGGTTCAGTGCTTTTTGTGAAGGGTTTTCAGAACATTCACTACTAACTAACTAGATCTCAAAGTTGAGTTTGTCATAAACTCCGGTTCAAACGGGTTCTTTTGGTTCAGTGGGTATTTTATTCACACACACACACACACACACACACACACACACACACACACACACACACAC
>NW_004797632.1:31013-32853 GCF_000002075.1 Aplysia californica | reverse complement strand
GAGAGAGAGAGAGAGAGAGAGAGAGAGAGAGAGAGAGAGAGAGAGAGAGAGGGAGAGAGAGAGGGAGAGAGAGAGGGAGAGAGATTTTGGGAAAACAGATAGCGTTTTTTAGAGGGGTGGGTTAAGACAATGGGGACAAGAGGTTCTCAGCAAGAAAACAACGATGGACATCCTACGCTCCAAACTGACCGACTGAAAACCAAGATACATTTTATTAAAGAGAGAATATGAGAGGCAGCGTGGCGGAATCAGGCTCTCGTCCAAATAATCAAAGTGAAGAAACTCATTTTTCCGCAGGTTTGTGAATTTGTATCAAAAGTGTGTGTTTTGGCTCCACACCTTTCATGTCCATTACAGAACTCATTTCTGTGTGGATATTTCTGAAAAACATTGATTAAAGGCACAAAAAAATGTAAATTTTCAGTTACCACGGACTCTTAAGCTAAGTAATAGCTAATCCTTGGCGGCCATTTTCTCTCTAATTTTACCTCTAAAAACAGGTCGGCCCCACCTCCTTCTTTCACAAATATCTCGACTTGTATTCAAGATAAATAGATATATTTTTCAACCAAATAAAGACAAGTGAACAAGCTTTCAGATGATACTAATAACTCTACATGCCCAAACATTGACGAGAGCCTGATTCCACCACGCTGCCTCACATGGGGTGCCCACTACAGATGGGGACGGTGGGCCGGGCCGATCGCTAAAATCGGTCGCCTCAAAAACAAACATGTCGATCGCCCGTCTCGGTCGCCTGAAACTGAAAACAAACACGTTTGCTTTTCCAACAGGGAGCCAACTACGGACTGGATCGCCCGACTCGTTCCCCTCAAAAACAAATTGTTCGTTTTCAGTCTCATGCCATCGAGTCGGGCGATCGGCCGGATCCAGCCAGCCGAGTGGGCACCCCTTATAAGAGTCAGAGAACTGGCCGAAAAAGAGGACACAAAGAATTGAGAGGGAGAAAAAGAAGAGTCTAGTCTACTGAGAGGGAGAAAAAGAAGAGTCTAGTCTACTGAGAGGGAGAAAAAGAAGAGAGAGTCTAGTCTACTGAGAGGGAGAAAAAGAAGAGAGAGTCTAGTCTACTGAGAGGGAGAAAAAGAAGAGTTTAGTCTACTGAGAGGGAGAAAAAGAAGAGAGAGTTTAGTCTACTGAGAGGGAGAAAAAGAAGAGTCTAGTCTACATTGTCTACATGTAGGCTATGATTGATGTTAAATCTGGAGCTAGAAATCTAATATCTCTAGATCTATCAAAACACTCACCATGATTCTCGGCTGTCTACAACTCTTGGCCCTTGGCTGGAATGAATTCGTCGGACTTGACTGTCTGGACTGGACGTTTCGTCTTCGAGTTGAATTTTCAACACGTGTTGCACACGCCGTAGACTATCAACCTTCTCAACAGACAACTGTAAACGTTATCAGGATTATGATGAAACAGTTGGACACGTATTCCCGTTATAACAAATATCGGTCCCCAAATATCAAAGGTAGATCTATCTAGTAGCAGCAATCTCACAGCTTATCGAAGGAAAGTTACTTCAATTTATAACCACGACGGACTAATCCGTCTCAAACATCTGTTGTTAGAGAGAGAGATCTTAGTTGTGGTGGTAAGTGGTAAGAGCTCAGCTCAATGGATAAAGAGAGAGAAGTGGCGATACTGAGTTCAACGACACGACAACATTGCTCTTTATAGAGTGTGTGTGTGTCATGCGTCAAAACACAAGAGTTCAGGGGTCAACCTCGTGGCACGCACTGTTCGCGTGAGGGGCGAGAGACGGGAAACAGTGGGAGCTGGATTTGTTGGAAAAGACGAGTGAGGAGCCCGGGGAGGG
>NW_004797632.1:27351-29538 GCF_000002075.1 Aplysia californica | reverse complement strand
AGTGTGTGTTTGGGTTTGTCTGTGTGTTTGTGTGTGTGTTTGTGTTTGTGCGAGTGTTTGTGTTTGTGTGTGTGTGTGTGTGTTTGCGTGTGTGTATGAGTGTGCCTGTATGTGTTTGTGTGTGTTTGTGTGTATGTGTGTGTGTTTGTGTGTGTGTTTGTGTTTGTGTGTGAGTTTGTGTGTGTGTGTTTGTGTGTGTTTGTGTATGTGTGTGTGTGAGTTTGTGTGTGTGTGTGTTTGTGTGTGTGCGTGTGTGTGTGCGTGTGTGATTATGTGTGTGTTTGTGTGTGTGTTTATGTGTGTGTTTGTGTGTGTGTGTGTGTGTGTGTGTGTGTGTGTGTGTGTGTGTGAGTCACAAAAGTGAAATGGGTTTGTAAACTGACGGGTATAAATTAAAATAGATATATCGATCTACATCAGCGCCGTGTGACATACAAACTGACAGTCGTGTTGTCGAGCTTGAAACCAGCTACGCATTTCGTCACCGACATTCAATAGTATGTATGTCAACTGCGAAAGAGCACAGGTGCCAAACGACCACAGTCACTAAACTGAAAATCGTGAGGGTATCAATTTTGATCACTTATCGTTGACTCATAACTGTATTTCTGTTCAACTGCTGGTTGATTATTGTTGTTAGATTTCCCATTCAACAATTAACAATTAACCGCCAGTCAAACAAATAATAATATGAAGTTATGAGTCCACAAGCTTTTAAAATTGGCACTCTCCGCACAATTTTTAAAAAATTGTGACTAATGGTTGTTTTTCCCTTGTGCTCTTCATATGTGAGGCAGCGTGGTGGAATCAGGCTCTCGTCAAAACAATCAAAGTGAAGAATCTGTCATTTTTCCGCAGCTTTGTGAATTTTTATCAAATTTTTGGTTTTTGGTTCAACACATTTCATGCCCATTAAAGAACTCATTTCTGAGAGGTTTTGACTGAAAAACGTTAATTGAAGGAACATAAAAATGCAAATTTTCAGTTACCACAGACTCTTAAACTAAGGGAATGACTAACCTCTGGGGGCCAATTTCTCACTTATTTTACTTCTGAAACAAGGTGACCCCCACATCCTTCATTCGCTAATATCTCGACTTGTATTCAAGATAAATGGATTTTTTTTTCATCCAAATAAGACAACTGAACAAGCTTTAAGATGATACCAATAACTCGACATGCCCAAAAATTGACGAGAGCCTGATTCCCCCCATGCTGCCTCACATGTTCGTCTATTTTCGTGAAAACCAAGCCTGTCATAAAGTGTGATAAGGTAGATGGATAAGGTACACCTCGAATGGAGCTACGACATGATCTCATTCCTTTTTCAAAAGGTGGAAACGGATTTAGGCGAAAGAAACATTTTGTGTGGAAGTTTTGTCTGAGCGAAATAAAATATTTTTTTTGTTTGTGTTGGGGTTTTTTCTTCGTGCTGTACATAACTGCTTTCCATTTTTGCTGATGCACTGTGTCGCTTTTGCTGTGGCCGTAAGTCTGCAGTCAAAATGTATTGCTATTACGTTGAAATTTGATCTATGATTTTATGCACATAGTATAGTACAGGAAAACATGTGTATCGTTATCATGACATTATTGAAGGCCTGTGACAAATTCCTGCATGTGGTTTGAGAGATGTATCTGAGAATACATTTTGATAGCGTATTGTTGTCAACTTTATATTTCTTCATAAATTGAAATTCTTGGACAAAAATAATATACAATTTAAAGTTTGTGCATATATATATATATATATATATATATTACTTACTACCCGTTACACTATCTGGCATTTAGGGCAGCAACAAAGGATCTCCAGCTCTGTCGACTCTTTTGGGCCATCTTGGCCATCGTCCCCAACGAATGGTTCCAGGACTTCATTTCAGACTCTATTTGTGCGTCTCCAGGTCACTTTGGGTCTACCCCTTTAGCGACGTCCTTCTGGTGTCCAGTGGAGGGCAGTCTTCACAATAGAGTCTGGCTCTCTTCTCAGTACATGTCCAATCCATCTCCTTCTTCTCCTTTTATTATGGCGGTCAAGTCCTTTCCCTACATTTTTTAAACAGATCTGAGTAGGAAATCTTATCGGGCCATAAGATTCTGAGGATTTGGCGTAAGCTGAAAGTATGAAAAGGAGATAGCTTGGCACGGTCATGATAAGTCATTCTCTAGCATTCAGCTCATTTATAT
>NW_004797632.1:25693-27097 GCF_000002075.1 Aplysia californica | reverse complement strand
TATATGGGGTATTTAAAGGTCTTATCTTATCTTGTCTCGTCTCCTTTTGTTGTCTTGGGAAAACTATTTTCCAGGAATGAGCTCGGTGCAATCTTCTCAGATGATGCAACTCGGCGACATACCATCCACTTCCTGGTCGACTCGTACGCCGAGCAAACCGCTTGCAAGCGGAACAGTTTGTTGACCTATATTTACATTGCTGGCCTGTCCCCCTTGCCTGTCTCAGGGCCGTTTCGCTCTCCTCCGCAAACTGGCGATTCAAACTTTAGTCAGAGAGTTAGATCCAAACATTATAGTGCCAGACCTGGACATTAAGTAAAACCCTTGAAAGCAAAATCGCCGCACACAAAATGAAATATTACCTACAAAACCCTTTACTTCACAAGACAAGACGAGACAGGCAGAGAAATGAAGAAGTAAGAGCAGCTATCAGCCGGCGTTGAATCCTGCCTGCATTACATAGAAAGACAGGATAAAATGATTTGGCTAACTATTACGTATGTCACCTGACCAGCTGGCACCGAGAGCCAACAACACCAAGCACTCAGGCTATAAAGGAAGAGGAAGGCCACGCAAAAGGTGGATCGAGGGTGTCAAGGAAACCCTGAGAGAACGCAATATCACAACTGAAAGAGCTGCGGAGCTGGCCCACCACAGAAAACTGCATCTCCCCTCGACGCTTAACGGCAAGAGAGGATGAAAAGGTAAGAGTAAAAAGCAAAGTAAGTTAGATCTAGTACATGTACAGACAGTTCACAGATTTTTAATTGTGTAAGGTGACCAATGCAGGTGGTTGGAGGGCGCCGCTGGTGGGCCCTACTTTTTCACGTTGTGATCAGTGGCGGTGGGTAGTGAAGGGCTTACGGGCATGAGCCCCTCACCCCCACCCCCTCCCCACCCCTACTCTATCCCTTAGTTAATGAAAGTTTCTTAAATAACGAAATAAGCAGTTGAAACCGTCATGATCGCACGCAATGAACACACAGTTATCAGCTTGGCGGCTTTGCCCGTTTATCCAATCATTGTTGTCACCGCTTACAACTATAGTAACCTAACAGCCAATCAAATGTCGTTAGAGCTCAGAAAGAATAAGCTGGTTCCCACGCCCATCTTTAATGAAACTCTTCCTGTAACCTGGTAGAAGACTTTAACAAAATAACACTGCACAGAGGGCTCACGCTCTCCCAGCCATGACAATGGGGTGAAAGTTTACGACACACTTTCCCCAGTGACACAGATACCTATGCGCCCATTGGGCCTTTGTTAGGCGCGTTCTATTTTCCGCAACAACACGACCCAATCCACCTCATGGACGGTATGTGTTTGGAGTGCTGTGTGTTTGTGTCGCTGAGATTTAACAGTTATTAATTACATCACACCACTTTTCAGGCAACTTTTTCTTCA
>NW_004797632.1:15206-17105 GCF_000002075.1 Aplysia californica | reverse complement strand
TGAGGTACATGGTATTTTAGAAGGAAAAGTTGGCACACATGACGTAAGTCACCTCAGTACTCACGTACTCCTGCACAGAGAGGTCTCGCCACCGGACCACATGTCGCGCCGATACGCTCTGAATAATAGTGAATAATATGTGAGGCATCGTGGGAAAATCAGTTGCTCGTCAAAATTGGTCGCTTTTAAGGCCAAAGCGACCCCAGATTTCAGGGGTTTCCAGAAATTCTTAACCTACACAAAAATGGACATTGCCCTACCTACTGGAGAAGTTTGCTTTCATTTGGTGGTGTGTATATTTGTTTGGTTATAGAGAAAACTCTCCTTGTCTTTTAATGAAACTGAACAAGGGACAAGAACTTTACCTTCGATTTTCTCAAAACAGCTTATTTTCGGGAAAGCCCACTTGTCATTAAACGTGACCAATTATGATATCTGTTTAGTTTTAGTAAGTGTGTTAGGGCACTTGTGACACAATAAGGTCATATGATGAAATGCCGAGAATTAGACGTGTTACAATAGAATAACAAACATAAAAACACGAGGGGAGATAAGGACGATAGATGTTCGATAGGAAAGAAGAAGCAAACCTCACCAGCGCACCCGCCAACCACACACAATTATGATATCGAAGACATTATTATTTTTATCCCGTCTGTCGATTTTAACTCCCAAAATAATTGACGTAACACATTGTCTGTCAATTTAAGAAATCAATTCTGTATAGATTTTGCTGAAAAACGTTGACCAAAAGCTTAGAAGTTGCGAGCGCAGTGAAACCTATACTAAGTCCAACAAACTCAAAGCCTAGAAAATGAAAATTTGTAGTTTTCTAAGAGTCTTCACCTTTGGAAGTCATCAAGCCATGGCAGCCATTTTCCCGCCGATATTTATTACCTCAGACATCTGACGACCTTCACCTCCTTCAAGGGCAAATATATTATCTCCACTTGTATTCAAGATAGATGGGTATTTGTTTCCTCCAAAGGCAAGGCAAATGATTCTACCAATATTAAGACGGTACCAATTATAAGCTTCATATGCCCCAGAATTTGACGAGCGCCTGATTCCACCGCGTTGCGCGACTTGTGTTTCTTATTCAGAGGTAAAGAGCTGGATCACGGGCTGGGTTAGTGCAGATATGCAAATTTGAGACGCAGGAGTGAGACACGCGTAACGGTCGATGAAATCCTCATTTAGACACATAACATTATACTGTTCACGATGACATTGAACTTCAGACGAGGAAGTGCTGTTCGTTAAAGTTCACCGTTCACATGTTGTTTCTTTTTATCAAATCTTTTGCAGATATGCAAATTTAGTACGCAGACGTTCGTTACCCGCGAGGAAAGAGTAGGGTCTAGTGAATCATGAATTTGACACATTCTATATAGTGTCCTTCACACAGAGAGGACGCGCGTGGTTAGCGGGTGGGTGTGGTTTGCTGATTTTTTGCTATCAAAGCATATTATAATATATAATACAATGTATAGTGTATATCGTCTTTGAGTATTATAGAGAAGCTCATCGACATATCATTACCATATCATCATCTTCACAATCATCATCATCATCATCAACAATATCATCATTGTAATCATCATCATCATCATCATCATCATCATCATCATCATCATCATCATCATCATCATCATCATCATCATCATCATCACTACCTTTTTCACCCAGGACCAGGGTATAGACCACGAACAAAAACTTTCCACCAATCCCTATCTTAAGGTTGCAATATACATGTATTGATGTTATTCCAACATCGATGCAACGATGGCTATTTGGTGCTGGGGAAAAGGTAAGATAGACAGACAGAAACAACAGAGGGAGAGTAAAGAAGTAGGAATTCCCAGTGGCGCCCTCCATCCCCCTCTCTCCCCCTCCCCC
>NW_004797632.1:5434-15106 GCF_000002075.1 Aplysia californica | reverse complement strand
GAGAGAGAGAGAGAGAGAGAGAGAGAGAGAAATAAGGGGAGCGACAAAAATAAAGTGGAGAAGAAGAGGATGGGAAAATGGGGGCGAGAAAAAAACAAACTGACAAATTGAAATACCGACATTTCATGAAAAGGTCTAGTTTTGTTGTTGTTGTTGTTGGGTTTTTTAAAATAACAGCTGCATATCTTTGACTTACACTCACTCAAGAAATGATATTAATCTTTTATGCAACTCCATCTCCAGCATGCTAAACACAATACCAGCCTGATCGTATTCCCCCGTCCATCAAGTCAACCAAAAGTAGGTTAGATTAAAGAATACCGACCCTAGGAAGACTCGAACCTCAATCGTGAAACTGAATTCTTGGCAAACCCTTTGAAAAAGGGACGTCATCCCCCCTCCCCCCGACCCTCTCCAGCCCACCAGCAGGTACAATTATACACCAGCAATTACATTATACTCTACCACTCTTATCTCGGCTCTCCTTCTTCTTTTCTATGTATGCTTCTCTCTAGCAACACATCTATATGTAAGGCAGCATGGTGGGATCAGGCTCTCGTCAATTTTTGGGAATGTAGAGGCATTGGTATCATCTTAAAGCTTGTTCACTTGTCTTTATTTGGATGGAAAAAAATCTATTTGTATTGAATACAGGTCAAGATATTTGCGAAAGAAGGAGATGGGGGTCACCTTTTTTCAGAGGTAAAATTAGTGAGAAAATTGCCGCCAAAGATTAGTTATTTCCTTAGCTTAAGAGTCCGTGGTGACTGAAAATTTAGTTTTATGCCTTTAATCAATGTTTTTCAGAAAAATCCACAAAGAATTGAGTTCTTTAATGTGCATGAAAGGTATTGAGCCAAAAAACAAAAATTTGATAAAAATACACAAAGCTGCGGAAAAATGCAAGTTTCTTCATTTTGATTATTTTGACGAGAGCCTGATTCCACCACGCTGCCTCACAATTATATACCATCAATTACATAATACTCTACTCTACCACTCTTATCTCGGCTCTCCTTGTTCTTTTCTATGTATGTTTCACTCTAGCCACACATTTATATGTAAGGCAGCGTGGTGGAATCAGGCTCTCGTCAAAATAATCAAAGTGAAGAAACTTGCATTTTTCCACAGGTTTCTGAATTTTTATCTAATTTTTGTTTTTTGGCTCAACATTTTTCATGCCTATTAAAGAACTCATTTCTGAGAAAATGTTTCTGAAAAACGTTGATTAAAGGTTTAAAAAAATGTAAATTTTCAGTTACCACGGACTCTTTAGCTAAGGAAATAACTTATCTTTGGCGGCCATCTTCTCACTAATTTTACTCCTGAAAACAGGTGACCTCCATTTCCATCTTTCGAAAATATTTCGACTTGTATTCAAGATAAATGGATATTTTTTTCATCAAAATAAAGACAATTGAACAAGCTTTAAGATGATACCTATAACTCTACATGCCCAAAAATTGACGAGAGCCTGATTCCACCACGCTGCCTCACATATGATCTTTTTGCGTCGTAAGTGCCGTAAACTCAACTAAACCTGTACGGATTGTTTTCAAGGGCCGAAGAAAACCCCACAAACTATCATCAATCATCAATCATCAATCATCAATCATCAATCCCTATTTTTGTCTCCGGATACGACCTGGGGTCATTTTTTCCCCCGGGGTTGTATTCTTCACATTTTAGAAAACTTCTAGAGCGAAGATCTCTTTGAAACTTTCAGTATTTCTAAAAAAAAATCATTTTGGCAGACTGCTATGCAAAGCGTACGGATCGGATTAACGAGTAAATTTCCTCTTTGGAAAGTGGTGGCACAGAGTTCCCCACGTCGTATGGAGATACGTTAGTAAAACGCGACTTGCGGACAGAGTTTAGAAACATTCTCTCAAAGAGGATTGCAATATTAAAGAAAAAACAACAAGGGAATAAACAAACAAAACAAAACAAAACAAACAACGTTTTGTACATGATGAAATCTGACTACCCAAGAATTACAAAGTTCTATCTGCTCAGTGCCTAGTTTTGAGAAATTTGACGTCAAACATTTTGAGTATCACAACATGTCAAGAGAGAGAGAGATAGAGAGAGAGAGAGAGAGAGAGAGAGAGAGAGAGAGAGAGAGAGAGAGAGAGAGCGAGAGATAGAGAGAGAGAGAGAGAGAGAGAGAGAGAGAGAGAGAGAGAGAGAGAGAGAGAGAGAGAGAGAGAGAGAGAGAGAGAGAGAGAGAGAGAGAGAGAGGCTGGAGGGCGGAGGTGGGGGCTGAAAGGGGAGAGACAGAATTTTGAAAAAAAGATTCTTTACGAGACGGTTATCCATTCGTACCCTCGCTCAGAATGACAGAGTTTTATCAGACATTTTTGGCCCTTTTGAGTTACTAAGACCAGGGGTTCAGAAATGAGAAGGTTCAATTGCTCTATCAAAATTGTAAAATTATTCGGAGTCGATACATGTATCAAGATATTCAAAGAATTGCATTCGCAAAAGCTCGACGTGTTGAGAAACTACAAAAGTCTAATGCCAAATTTCTCGAAACTAATTAGTGAGAATATATATAACTGTTTCTAGAGTAGCGAATTGTCGAGGGGAAACTGTGGCCGTATTGGACAAGTGGTCGTCTTACAGAATGTCAATTCAATGAAAGAAAAAGCGAAAGGGGGAAAATTGTAAATGATGGTGTGTACAGGCGATTGTCTTTTACGGTAATTGTTATGTGGCCGTTCTGTAGCAGGTTCGGCTGTAGTCGTTTCTTTTTTCTTTATAGTAGAGAGTTATACGGCGCTCGCAACTGCGTAAGGTCATATGAGCGCCAAGGGGTAGGTGTCAACAGAGAAGTCCTTACAGGGAATCAGACTTGACTGCTCACCTCTCTAGCTTCAACAGCACAAGGTCTGCTTCGACTATCAAGGCACCCCAAAATAGCAGGTCACAAGAGAGTGACAAACATACAAAAGAAGTAGAGGAAATGACAATAGTAAGGATGAGGAAAGAAATAGCAGCAGTTCCCTGTTGTAGATCAGGCACAGTTATGAGCGTGACATGAGTCAGCCCATTTACAATTGTACTCTAATATGCTTGAATGAGAAATGTCCCCCCCCCCCTTTGGAAATGGCGTAAAGACACTACAGTCAATGGCACTGCCCCTAGGGGACTGTGGTTGGTCGGTGAGTTGTGAACAAGAAAAATAAGAGCAGCCTTGGGCAATCGACACCATGCTAGTACAACGTGTTTGGTCACGCTTCCCGTCCCTTTATTGTCAACGACTAACCGAGAAAACAGCTGTTTTGTGGAGGCTAATGCAGTTGTGAGTGCCATAAAACTTTCCACGAACTACTACTGTTATGTTCAGGTACATTTTTATGCAGTTGCAACCGTTGTAAAACGTATTCCAAACTGAAAAATATTCTGCATTTGTAAGCCTTGTCAAACTTTTATCAAAAGGAACTTTTTTTCGTCAGGCTCTTGGAGTGTCCTAAAACCGTCACCAACTTGTACTGTTATGCTCAGGATTATACAGATGCAAGCGCAGCAAAACATTTATCAAACGGGACTATTTTACTGCAGGCTGTATGCAAATGCGAGTGCCGGAAAAACTTCTACAAAACTGAACTGTTTGATTCAGGAATTGTAGGAACAAGTCAAAGATTTTCAACTTTTTAAAACACTTTTTCTAGGGATCGCAAAAAAGACAATTAATTAACCAAATTATGTTTTCAAAAGCTACCGGCTTCACCAATATTTTCTATAATAAGAGACAAGAAAAATTGTATATCTATACTTATTATATTTGTGAAAGTCCGTCAGTTAACTTTCGGATTTGAAAAAATTAATGGTAGTTCAGAATAAAAATCATTTAAAGGGTGCACAGTTTTATTGAGGAGCCTGAAGTCACTGTACTTTAATTTTTCAGTTTTTCATTAGTTTCGTATAGATGTAATCTTGGAAAAGTCCGTCTTCTAAGACGACATTGTAAACAAGTGAGGTTTCCGTTCACTAGCCGTGCGCACTGTTCCACACCTTTGAAATTCTGGAGTGTGCAACCACAAAAGCGGAATAAAAAGAGAATCAATCTATATTCTGTTATATATTTGGCAACTTGGAAACACATGACATGTGTCACTTTTCTCTCAAGATATATTGCTTCATTCTAGTAGAGTGTAAATATAGTAGGCCAATGACTTTCAGTTGATGTTAATGTACCGATCATTCCTTTCATCGAAAGGGAGCCCAGATAGTTATTATATTTTAAAAAAGATGTTATTGAAGCCAGAATTTTAAAAAATGGAAGCGGATTGGATAGACCTTGAGAAAACTGAAAATAAACATGCATGTACATTGTTCACTGAGATTTAAGAGGTGGGGGGGGGGGGGTGCACCTTAAGGTCTTATAAGTTGATCAAATTTGACCAAATTTTACACATATAACAAGCATAGTGAGGAGTCTTAAAATCGGCAATCAGATTTATCAAAAAAGTCTCGTTACCATGGAGACGGCGGCCATATTGGATTTTGTTGACAGTTCTTATACAGTGAACATCTCCCTTTTTTTTCACGGTCGTTATTTTGCATGCATTTTAGTGGACAATATATCTACAAAATCGTCTTTTTGAATGTTTCCAAAACAAATAACAAATGGTTTTTAAATTTTCATTAATTAATTAATTTTTTTTTTTTTTGGGGGGGGGGGGGGGGGTTGGGTAGTATTCACGTTTTGTAAACGTCCGTGAAATCCACACTCCTGACACCACCAACACAGACATATTCCAAACATTGAACATTCAACTGACAACATTTTTAAAACAAGTAGATATCTATACTACGTTTTGAGTAAACGGGCTGTAAAGAAAGGCAAAAGATTGACTAAATGAGGATATGGGAAAAAAATAAGGCTTTAGGGGGTTCTTACGTGATAAAATACTTGTAATGCTTTCATGGCTTTGACCTAAATCGGGACTTTGAGGGTGGAATCAGTGAAAGGAAATCTTTGTCATGTCAATAAAAGGTTTAAAAATGCCGCAGTTCTGAAAAAAAAGGTTTTATATTTCTATACCACGAACACGAGATAGTCAGTTTAAAAACTGACTTATCAGGAAAGGCAGTCTTCTTTTATACCAACCTAAATATTTTCAGTTTTGGTAGTTGATTTTGAATTTTGCCCGGATGGCACAGAAGCCTACCTACTGTTATCTATTCTAAGACCACCAAGGGAGCTCAAACGTGCGCAACTTGGCACATGGGGACTCCCAATTTTTTTCTCCTTTATCCGAGAAGGCTATAGGTGTTCGATCTTACTTATCCTAAGATCAGAGGTGTGGCTGAAGGACAGTAGTTAGAAGGACATAGGCGCAGCAGGCAGTAGAAAGGGCCAGGAGTGGAGGAGTCCAGAGGAGGCCCAGGGGGTGTGTTGAGGGTGGGGGGGGGGGCAAGTAAGTGGAGACAAAAGCAGATGACTTGAGAACAAGAATGGAAGTGGATGGGGGAAAAAGAAATAGAATAGAGAAGAACATGTTTCGTCGCTCTCAGCTGGTTATGTTCCCGGGACCTTCTATTTGAGAGGCGAACACTATAGCTCTAAAACACGAGAGCCCCCATCGAAACCTGCAAAAGGTGTGAGGAAGTACATGGCTCTGACGCTTTCATTGTGAGGCAGCGTGGTGGAATCAGGCTCTCGTCAATTTTTGGGCATTTAGAGTTATTGGTATCATTCTAAAGCTTGTTCACTTGTCTTTATTTGTATGGGAAAAAAATCCATTTATCTTATTCTACAAGTTGAAATATTTGCGAAAGGAGGAGGTGGGGTCACTTGTTTTCAGAGGTAACATTAGTGAGAAAATGTCCACCAAAGATTAGTTATTTCTTTAACATAAGAGTCCGTGGTAACTGAACATTTACATTTTTTGTGCCTTTATTCTACGCTTTTCAGACCACACAGAAATGAGTTCTTAAATGGGCGTGAAAGGTGTTGAGCCCCAAACAAAAATTTGATAAAAATTCACAAACCTCCGAAAAAATGCAAGTTTCTTCACTTTGATTACATGTATTTTGACGAGAGCCTGATTCCACTACGCTGGCTCACATCAGTCTGCAACCGTGCAGGTTTCACGCACGTCATTTTTCTGGTGGTCTGCGGTAGGTGGGGTGGATCTGGCCTCGCTTACCTCCCCTCACCTAAATAATGTCGCATCTTCCGGGGCCACGATTCATACAATCATTAATTAATGTCAACACCATCTGGTGAGCGTTCAAATGCTGCATTGAATTCGCGTGTGTGCTAATTGTTGTTGTTTCACCATTGGACTCGTAATTTTGTTAAAAATCATCACCAGGAATACAATTTTGGTTAATACCATATAATAAGCCTATCAATCATTCAGTACATGTAGTTAATAAGTGATTTTCAGGTATCTACTTATTTACATTGTGCAAGTTTTTTCCCGTTGTGGGGTGGAGAGGTGGTGGTAGTTTTTGTTTATCCCGAAAAGGGTCCTGTGGTTTGGGTGGATGTTTACGCCGACGGAAGGGGGATGGATGGTGGGGGCCGAGAACGAGTGGCAGTTATTAGTTATTTCGTTGCAATTTTGAGAACATTTTTAGTAGTAGTATGCGTGTTTTTGTTAATTAGCTCTGTATCCCTAACCACAATCTCATGATGGAAAGAGCGTTCACTCTCGGGCACAGGTGGTTGTGTCACAATACCTCTACCCTACTGCTTACAAGCAAGTTCTATTGTCTCTATTCCAACCCTGGAGTGATCGCATTCCAAATCTCGAATGAAGGAGCCACTTATATTGTTCGTAAACATCCGTTATGTTACACCGATCCATTTTGTTGGACTTTGGGAATTTATGTATACCGGCAAGTTACATTCTTTTCCAATCCCACCAGGATCAATTTCTAATTTACATTGTATTACAAAAAGAAAAATCTGTTTTATGTATCTTAATCTGATCACGGCATGACACAGACCTCAGCATCGTCTTCGTGGACCAGGAAAAGAGGTTTAACTGGGGGAAATAGATGTCAACCGTGGGAAGTGTTAGAGGGATATGGTGTAACAGAACATTTGCTGGAGAACATCATGGCACTTTATAAAAACAGACTGGGTGTCGTAAGATCAACAGAAGGATGATCAAACTGGTTCTCCATCAGGTCTGGCGTGAGACAAGGGTGTGTTCTCTCTCCGCTTCTCTTCATCACTTACATGGAGTAGATCACGAAAGCAGCAAATGACAACATCACTTAACTGAACGAGCTTCTATTGGCGTGCGACCAGAGTTTAATGCAGATGAAGGAGTAATTACAAAGACATACAAAAATACAGACTAAATGAGGAATGTTAACACCTAAACATAAAAATCTCCATCTCAAAAAGCAGAAATTATGAAGGTAATCAGAAACCCAATGAATCTCAACATCCTTATAGACGGAACACAGCTCCAACAAGTAGAAGGATTCGAATATCTGGAAAACATCTTCACACAATGACACGATGGGCGTATGGACAAAACGGCCTACAGTGGACCCCATGGACACAGCTAGACGATCTGGACTTTGCAGATGACCTGGCGCTTCTCTCACAAACTCAAGAACAGATGCAAGCAAAGACAACAATTTTAAACAGCCTATCAGAGTCTGTTGGGTTGAAAATCCACCCGAAAGGTCAAAAGTCCTAAGGATAGATGCACTACGAAAGGAGCAGGTCACAATAGAGGGAAATACACTTTAAGACGTCGAATCTTTCTGCTATCTTGGGAGCATAATTGACAGAGAGGGAGGAACAGGCACTGAAATAAAATCCTGCTTCGGAAAGCCACATACTGCATTTATTTCTTTGACCAGGATTTGGAGGACCAGGGATATCTCACTACAGACAAAGCTAAGAATTTTCAACTCAAATGTGAAGTCAGTCTTGTTGTATGGATGTGAGATGTAGAACGTATCTCAGACGTGCATAATAAAGAGGATCCAGAATTTCCCGAGAAAGCTACTGAGGAGCAGATGGACAGACAGGATAACCAACGAGGAAGTATTAAGAACAATGAGACAGAGCCCAGTCAGAGATGAGTTGGGAAGAAGGCATTGGCGATGGATTGGACACATTTTCAGGAAGTCAAGCAGCTGCATAACAAGGAAGGTGTTAGATTGGAACCCACATGGCAAAAGATCAAGGGGAAGACCACGTGGAACCGGGAGAAGAGTCACGAAAATGGATGTACAGAAAAGTGGGAAGACACTGAGTGACATCAAGCGGCTAGCCCAGGATGGGGAAAGGTGGAGAGTGTTTGTTTGTGGCCAATATCCTGATCCAGGGTGAGAAAGACAATGATGAAGATGATGTATGGACAAAGATATAGAATCAAGAAATAAGAAGGCGAATGCAGTGACCTATCATCAGACACCCCTGCTCAGTCACAAGAACATCCCAATCGAAGTGAAATCCCAGCTTATCAAAAATATCTTCATACCAACATTAACATACCAGTGCCAAACATTGTCCCTAAAAAAGCACAAGAAAGAAAAATCAATGTATAAGAAATGAGGTGTCTCCGCAAACCCATCATTGTCCCCAGAAGAGACCACATAAGAAACGGGACGATACGCCAACAAACCTGAATACCACCTGTAATAAATTCCATAGAGCGTCAAAGAGTTAAATCATGGTGTGGACGTCTGACCAGACTACCTCAGAAACAGCTAGTGGAGAGAGCTTACGTCCCGCGTGAATCAGGCTTCTAATCAAGAGGAAGACCAAGAAGGACCTGTCTGTATGAGGTTAAAATGGTCCCGGAACAACATAACATTATGTATCACAGACGCTACACACCTAGCATAGGACCGAAACCTGCACCTCCCCTCGACATTCTATGGATACCAGAGGAAGGGGGGGGGGAGTAAAAAGTAAAAAGGAAAAAAGGAAAAAGGAAAAAGGAAAAAAAGGAAAAAGGAAAAAGGAAAAAGGAAAAAGGAAAAAGGAAAAAGGAAAAAAGGAAAAAAAGGAAAAAGGAAAAAAAGGAAAAAGGAAAAAGGAAAAAGGAAAAAGGAAAAAGGAAAAAGGAAAAAGGAAAAAAGGAAAAAAAGGAAAAAGGAAAAAGGAAAAAGGAAATAACTCATCCCCGGCATCAATGTGTGCTTCGTTAACTACGTTGGTGTCATGCTAAACAACGGAACGGATGGCCTTGGTTCGAATCTCAAAGGCGTTTTTGAATTGGGGTCGTTTTGAGGAGTTCTAAAAAAAACTCAGCCTATTTGTGAGGTGTGCTGACAAAATGTGTTCCTTCTCGTAACCCATGAAGGAGTTGACGGCCGAAAATAAACACATCAAATTTGTAGATTTTAAACTGATGCCATTTTCTTCAAATTAACCATGCTTTTATCATTTCATATAATACATCGTACAAGCCAAACCACGTAAATGATATGTATCTGTCTGAGGCAATTGGTAGTTAGGTTCGGGGGACCCGCCTCTTAATCCTATCCGTACGTCGTGTTTTACTATTGTGTCCATACGACGTGGGGAACTCTGTGCCACCACGTAACACTATCCGTACGTCGTGTTTTACTATCATATCCATACGACGTGGGGAACTCTGTGCCACCACGTAACCCTATCCGTACGTCGTGTTTTACAATTGTATCCATACGACGTGGGGAACTCTGTGCCACCACTTTCCA
>NW_004797632.1:0-1067 GCF_000002075.1 Aplysia californica | reverse complement strand
TGTGTGTGTGTGTAGAAAAAATATGTAATTGTTTTGAGACACCGAGACCGGCTGTGTTATATTTTAAACATAATCAAGACCAAAAAAAAGAAAGAAAAAGAGACCTCGCGGAGCCAATCCCAACAGACGGAAGGCGTATGTTGAAAGGCCGTAGGGTGATACCCCTATCTCCTGCTATTTCTGTGCTTCTATTTTAATCCTGTGTCAACCCAAGACATGCCATATTCGTGATACGAAGTATAGTGAACCATCGTTGCGAAATCAAGCGCTCGTCAAAAAATTAAAATGAAACCGAAGATAACGACAGTTTTCCACCTGTTGCTCGATTTGCATTCATTTTATTTTTGGCCCAACATGTTTTATACCCAATTAAAAACACATTTCCGAGTTGATTTTACTTGAAAACGTTGATCAAATGCACACGAAATGTAAATTTGCAGTTTTAAAAAGTAAGGACACTCAAGCATTGGAAGTCACCAGACCTTGACTGTCATTTTCTCGCTATTTTATCTGCCCCCCACCCCACCCCCGCCCCAAACACCTTCCCAACCTCTCTTTTCAGTCGCAAATATCTTGACTCCTATCCTATCCAAGTTGTAAGGTTGAAAATGTGTTCATCTAAAGCAAGACAAAATGAAGAAGCTTTAAGATAATATTGACAACTCCACATGGCCCAGATTTGACGAGCACTTGACTCCACCGCGTCGCGACTCGTATTTTTGAGTTTTTTAAAATGATATTATTATCAAGATCTATCACATCTCCCGCGTGTTTGGACGGAGGAGTGTCAGCTATTTCAAGTACAGGGGTCTGGAGTTGTTGCTAGCAAAGCGTCCGCTCTATGATGTACTATGTATGCAAGTGGAGACGAAAGCAGACGACAGAACATGATTAGTAGAGAGCAGGATAGGAGGATATTATGTATGTATGCAAACCCGTGTCTGAGACGGAATGGTTGGTCACTTTGCCCTAGCGCTTGCACTCTTCTTCTTCTTCTTCTTCTTCTTCTTCTTCTTCTTCTTCTTCTTCTTCTTCTTCTTCTTCTTCTTCTTCTTCTTCTTCTTCCA
>NW_004797631.1:777267-783106 GCF_000002075.1 Aplysia californica | reverse complement strand
ATGATGATGATGATGATGATGATGATGATGATGATGATGATGATGATGATGATGATGATGATGATGATGATGATGATGATGATGATGATGATAACGACGACGACAACGACGATGACGACGACGACAACGATGATGTCACCTACCCGTCTATTATACCAGCACCCGGGCGGCGACATCTGTGCAGTTGGCGAGATGAGAGCAGCAAACACCACCACAGCAACAGCAACAATAACAACAAAACTCTTCATTTTTTTCCCTTTCAAGCGCAAGAACAGGGAAGCTAGCAAAAACACGACAGAATGTTTGCGGTGACTGAGGAAACGTTTACTGGGGGTTTGTTTGCCGGCGCGAACATTAAGGATGCCTAAGTCGGTATGGGGTCACGGGGTAAAGGTCATGGTAAAAGGTTATGGTATAAAGGTTATGTCATTGGGAAAGTGGGTGTAAACACAGACAGACAGACATACACACACATACACACAAGCACACACACACACACACTCACACACACACACACACACACACACAAACAAACACATACACCCACACACAATTTACATAATACATACATACATACATACATACATACATACATACATACATACATACATACATAATATACATGCGCAAACACATGCACACATGTATATCCATGTACATACAGATATAACAACACCCATTGACACAAAGGGGGCTCTATTGGTCTAGAGGTGTGGTATTCGCCTCTCGTTCAATGGGTCCCTAGTTCGAAACCTGACGGCGACGGAAAATTCCTTTATCTAATAACACATTTATTAATTCATTAATTAGATCCCATTTCACAAATTTAGTTTTCTTCTTCTTCTATCAGCACGTGTGATCAGTAGTCACAATTATTGTCTTTTCGTGCGTGTCTCCTTCTTCAGCTTTTGAGTGTATAATACATGTGTTTGAAATAACTGTTGAACGTTGAATGAATGCATGAAAAGTTGATTTAGATTTTATATATTTTTTTAATGTGAAGAGCCTAGAGCCACTGTTATTGAAAAATGAAAAAAAGACAGTAAAATGCTTCATTCCACTTTGAAATCCAAGACTCAAAATCTCAGGCCTGCCTCCTTTTTAATCTACTATCCACATACGATTCAGCCGTTTTGATGGAATTCCAGAAAAGAAAGTTTATATTTCGACTCTTAAGACAAGGTCAAATTTCTCCAAACAAGGTACTGAGCAGATAGAACTTTGTCGTTCTGGGGTAGCAACATGCCGTACTCGTCTTTTCAACAAGACAGCAAAAGGCTACACATTGCCTGCCTTGTGACTGAACAGCTCCAGAACAATGCCATCATTAATATCCTAGACGGACGAGTCGCAGTGGAGGTGGGTCGTGAAGGACTCACAGGCTTGAGCCCCCCCCCCCTCCCCGCCCCCTAACTCTGTCCCAAAGCAAATTAAAATAAGTTGAAACTGCTATGATTGCCCGCAATGAACACCGAGTGATCAGCTTGACAGCTTGCTCGTTTATCCAATCACTGTTGTCACCGCTTACAACTATAGTAACCCAACAGCCAATCAAATGTCTTGTATGGCTCTTTTCGTCTATGCAGACAGTCAATTTAGCTTAAGATGGTCTCAAGGTTGTCTTCATGCAGCTTCTTTTATGGCTAATTCTTCCTATGTTTGAAGCGCAGATTCTGTGGCAGTGCTTGCATGTCAGTGTCGTAGATCGAAGCTCTGTTTTTCCGCTGTTTTCCTTTCGTCGTTGGCGCTTCTCAGCCTGGTTGTTTCTAAGGCTGTTCTCTAGCATTTTAGTTCTTTCCTTTATAATTTTCCTCCATGTTTTCCAGTCCTCAGCTATTTCTTCCCAGATGTTAAAATCTACTCCAAGCTTAGATAAGCTGATTTTGCAGGTGTCTTTGTATCTCAATTTTGGTCTTCCTCTTTGTCTCTTTCCCTGGGCAAGTTCTCCATAGAGAAGTTGCTTCGGAATCCGGTTGTCATCCATTCTCTTGACATGGCCCAGCCATCTCAATCTTTTTAAGCAAAGGATAGTTGTCATGCTCTGGAGGTTTGCCTGTGCCAACACTTCAACATTTGTAACCTTGTCACGCCACGAAATGCCTAAGATCTTGCGGCAGCATCTGAGATGGAAAATGTCGAGGCGCTTTTCTTGTCTGCTGTACAAGGTCCATGTTTCAGATCCGTAAAGGAGTATGCTGAGGACACATGCTTCGTAAATCTTGATCTTTGTTTTGATGGTTAATCTTTTGTTTTCCCATGCTCGTTTTGTCAGCCTTCCAAATGTTGTTGCTGCTTTCCCTATCCTGATGTTGATCTCATAATCAAGTGATGTTGTAGAGCTGATGGTAGACCCCAGGTAACAGAACTTGTCCACTGTCTTAAGTTCTTTGTCGTTCAGCCATATATGGCTCTGCTCTGCACCTTCTTGGGTAAGGATGACTGTTTTCTTAACACTGATGTCCAAGCTAAAGACCTTGCATGCTGTTGATAGACGGTCCATCATTGTTTGTAGGGTTGATTCCCTGTGAGCAACAAGAGCAGCATCATCGGCGAAGAGAAGGTCTCGTACTGTTGTTTTGTTAATCTTGGTCTTGGCCTTGAGTCGAGCAAGATTGAAGAGCGACCCATCAGTTCTCCAGTGGAAGAAGACATCCCCTGGTGACTCTTTGAATGCGTATTGCAGTAAGACAGCAAAATAAGTGCTAAAAAGGGTTGGTGCTAAGACACAACCTTGCTTTACTCCACTATTGATGTTGAAACTGTTTGATGTTGAACCGTCAAACTGAATGGTGGCTTTCATATCTTCGTGGAATAAGATGATGAGCTGTAGCAGTATTGGGGAACAGCCAATTTTTCCAAGCACCATGTACAGTCCTGATCTACTGACTGTATCAAAAGCCTTTGTCAGATCGACGAATGCAGTATGTAATGGCAGTCGTTGCTCCCTGCATTTTTTTTGTAACTGACCAATAGAAAAGATCATGTCCATTGTTGAGCGGTTTGATCTAAAACCGCATTGGCTCTCTGGTAGGACTCTTTCTGCTAGTTTCTGAAATCGCTTCAGGTTGATCCTAGCGAAAGCTTTTCCAGTGATGCTTAGCAGTGAGATACCTCTGTAGTTGTTGCAATCTTCTTTGTCCCCTTTGTTTTTGTAGAGTGTGGTGATTTTGGCATCTCTCATGTCATGTGGAATTTCTGCTTTCATCCAACAAGTCGTTAGTAGCTTGTAGAGATATGGGAGGAGAGTCTCTTTGTTCTCTTTCAGCACTTCAGCAGGTATGTTGTCATTTCCTGCAGCTTTACCGCAAGCGAGTTCATCGATTGCAGAGGAGAGTTCTTCTGTTGGTGTTGTATCAAGTTCTGACATTTCGGAGAGCTGAGGAATGGCCTCATGTAGCTGTCTATCAACATGTTGCTCCTCTGAGTATAAGTCTGAATAATGTTCCGCCCAGCTTTCCATTTGTTTCTTCTTGTCGGTCAGCTGTTCACCTGTCGCAGACTTTAGAGGTGCCAAATGTCTTAAGGGCTTTTTAAAGGATGAATGAGCCCATTACCACTCCCCTGCCGTAGTAATGAGACTCTTCTTGTAAGAAGGTAGAAGACTGGAAAAAAGAACAGTGTACTGAGGGTTCACGCTCTCCTAGAACTGACAATGGTGTGAAAGTTTACGACACACTTTCCCCCAGTGACACAGACACCTACGCTCTCATTGGACCTTTGTTAGGTGCGTTCTACTTTCTGCGACTACAACTACATGTACACGGCCAAACCCAGCTCAATGACGGAATATGTTAAAGTATTGTGTGTGCATGTTTGTGTTTGTGCCCCTGAGATTCAACAGTTCGTAGTTAGATCTGTAAATCACGCCGATTTTAATTTTGATAAAGCAACTTTTTCCATCCAGAAGAATCTAACTTAGAGCAAAGAGATGGAATGCAAAGGTGACTCTTCTCGTTTGAATGGTTCTCAAAATGCCGTGGATCACCGTGACTATAGAGAATAAATCTACTGTTTAGGGCTTATTGCACTCTATTTGGTGGTAAAGAAGTGGAAGCAACTGAAGCCCCACCAAAAGGTTGGTCCACCCACCACCACTGTGAGTCGTATCACTAGAGTCTAGATCTAACTTACGCTCCTATTGACCTTTTAATCTTTTGAGGTGTGTGTTTCCGAGACTAACATATAGTGTTCTCTCTCTCTATCTACCTCTCTCTATATCTATCTATCTATCTATCTATCTATCTATCTATCTATCTATCTATCTATCTATCTGAGGTGGGACTGCGTCTACAACGACACACAGACCAGTCCCCAAAGGTTGGATGAACTTGAGCATTCGTTGGAAAGAATCTGGCTGCTGATCACCTTACAGTTTGTCTAATAAGTTATCCCGTTTAGTTGAGTTTTAGTTGAGTTTTTACGGCGCTCGCAATTACATAAGGTCGTATGAGTATGAGCGCCAAGGGATAGATGTCAACAGAGAAGTCCTCACAGGGAATCCGACTTACTCTGCTCACTTCTCTAGCTTCAACAGCACAAAATCTGCTTCGACTATCAAGGCACCCTCGAAACATACAAAAGAAGTAGAGGAAAATGACGATAGTAAGGATAAGGAAAGAAAAAGCAGCAGTTCCCTATTGTGGTTCAGGCACTGTTATGAGCATGGCATTGTTGAATCAGCCCATTAACAAATCTACTGTGCATAAGAATAAGAAAAGTTATTGTCCCCCCTTTGGGAATGGCATAAAGACACTTCAGTCAGTGGCACCGCCCTAATGGGGAGAGTTATCACGTTTCGTTTGTCGTGTGTTGACAATGTCAACCAATTATCAGTGCAACAGATTCAAGGAAATGGATGTTCAGAAAAGTGGGAAGACAAAGAGTGACATCAAGCGAATAGCCCAGGATAGGGAAATGTCAGAAAGTGTTTGTTCGTGGCCTATATCCTGATGCAGGGTTAGAAAGTCAATGATAATGATGATGACCTCAGATTTGAGAGCGATGAGCAGGGACGCAGAATCCCTTTGAAATTTGAGCCTCGCAGGATTAAACTTTGCGTGTAAGTTGGTCACCTCTGAGTTGAATGCTGAAAAAAACCCAACAAAATTTCTCTTGTTAACATGCCATGAGTTTTTTAAATAGAGATTTGTAGAGGACACGAGTTAAAACAAGAGGCCCACAATTTGAAAAAAAAACCAACGCACCAACAACAAAAAATTAAGGGAAAAAACAAACACAAATCAAAAACATCAACAACAGAATTTGAAGAAAAAACTCATCAACGACAAACTGAAGAAAAATCATGAAATTCTCTTTATTTCATCCTTGAATCCATTTTTTTCGGTTCTCGACACAACCAGGAATCTCAAACCTTAAAGCATTCAGTGACGTAGGATTCTTTACGCGCGTCACACATCTCCTTGGAGTGCTCGGTGAGGCACTGGTCATACTTGTTCTGGACACAGTCCTGCTGGTTGTCCTCCGCGCTGACCACACTGACCAACGAGACCAAGAACAGCACCAGCATCAGGGCATAGATGGCTGCAGCCCACACACTGTTTTGTGCCATGGTTATCTGGTTTTCTGGTTATCTATGGGAAATGACAACAACAGAAGATACAGGCACTTAACATGACACCGGGTTAGAATATAGGATATAGGGCAATGTGATCAACCTTATACATTACACACACACACACACACACACACACACACACACACACACACACACACACACACACACACACACACACACACACAGTGTCATAAGACACACACACACACACACACACACACACACACACTCACACGAACACTAACACACACACAGACGCACACA
>NW_004797631.1:775534-777149 GCF_000002075.1 Aplysia californica | reverse complement strand
GAGAAAAATACAGGCTCATTTCTTAATACAGTTGTATAAAAACACATCAGTAAAAAGGACAGTAACACTGCAGCTAGTTTGAAGAACCAGTAGCCGACGACTTCTCATGAGATCTACTACTACTAGAGAGGGAAAAGGGATGGATAGTCGAACACACCCTTACACGTTCCTTCTTGGATTCCAAACGTACTGACCATGTCTCTCCTTAGGAGCATATCAAGAAAATTAAAGATCGGCGAGCGAGCTCAACATCTAGGCAGTATCTTCTCGGAAAACGTACGTCTAAAGAGAGAAATTGAAACGAGAGTACAAAAGGCTAACAGCGTCAGCTACCAGCTTGCCCCACTCCTCATACATCCTAGCATCCCCACTGAGACCAAAGCCAAACTCTTTGACTCTATCTTAATCCTCGCCTTGACCTATCAATGCCAGACATGGACATTGACCAAAAGTCTAGAACGTAAGATGACCACCTTTGAGATGAGATGTCTAAGAAGAGGCGTCAACAAACCCAGATGGGATATTATCAGAAAAACCAGGATCAGAGAAATGGTGGGAAAAGCACCTTTCCTCCATTACATTCAGAGGCAAACAGTCAAGTGATTTGGACCTCAAAAACGTGCCTGTAAACCGTACGACAAAAAACGCCAGGGCACAAGGCAAGAGGAAGACCAAGGAAGACCTGGATCGAGAATGTGAAGGATACCCTGAAGTCCCACAACATCCCACCAAGACAGGCCACCCCGCTTGCCAAAGACCGAAAGCTTAAATTTCTCCCCTCGACGCCCATAAGGAACATGATGAGCGATAAAGCAAGTAAAGATGGGTTCTTTAAAAAAAGAATTAAAAGACACTCGATCAAGAAATAACATTTGCGCCGCATTCATAGATCGGGTGGGGGAAATAATAATACACCAGCGTGCGCAGAGAGACGCACATCGACATGGTAACAGTTATTTAGTTAGTTTAGTTTTAGCTTAGTATGAGGTTTTACGGCGCTCGCAACTGCATAAGGTTATATGAGCGCGCGAAACACAAGTTGTTGTTTTTATACGTGGTTTACTGCACGGCTGTGTATGGGTTATTTGATCTTAAAAATTAAAATATTAGAAATTTGGTGTAGATATATAATTTCAGACTAAAAAAACTTTCATTAAAAAATTAAATTTTTCAATTTTGTTCTATACTACAATTTTCCATGAAGGCCATGGCCTTCATAAAATTCAAAATTCTGCTGGGAACGACGACGGAAAAAATGTCTACCTTTTTTTGCATTTAAAGTATTTCCTTCGGATCTCTCCAAAATCCAGACATTCGGTTAAAATGTGTCTAATGGTAAAATCTGTGTCGCATCCAACACAGAACGGCTTCTCATCTCCCTGTAGGAGGTATTTGTGGGTCAGGGCCGTGTGTCCGATGCGCAATCGAGTAAAAATGACTTCGTCTCTTCTGGAGAGGTCCAAAGGATTTCGTGGTCCCAGTTTGGGTTTTATATAAGAGTTTGTTATTTTTCTGGTTTTCCCAGTGGCTCTCCCACACACTGGAGGTGTACTTTTTTACTTTATTTTTAAAGTCAGTCTGTGGGAGAGTGTTCGTCGTTGATCCCAACAAAAGG
>NW_004797631.1:772317-775434 GCF_000002075.1 Aplysia californica | reverse complement strand
CAGTCTGTGGGAGAGTGTTCGTCGTTGATCCCAACAAAAGGGATGAGGATTTCTTCGCAAGGTCGTCTACCTGCCCGTTTCCTCGGATGCCCACATGGCTGGGTGTCCATGCGAACATGATATTTTTTCCTGTTTCAGATAGGGTGTGAATTTTCTGTTGTAGCCTAACTATTTTTGTGTGTAGGAGTGTGTAGTTTGTGAGTGAGGTGATGCAAGACAGAGAGTCAGAAAGGATAAGGAAAGATTTGTTAGGAGAATTTTCAAATGTCAATGGCAGTAGTCTCCGCAGAAAAAATGGAGGCTTCAGGATGGAGTCTCCTCTGGTGTGTACTGTTGGAAGACAGGGCTGCGGCGCCCACATTATTATCTTTTTTGGAGCCATCAGTGAAGATGAGCTCCGCACCGGGGTATTTATCTACTAGTTTTTTGTATTCTGCTTTAAAAGTTTTGGTGTTTGTGCTTTCTTTGTTGTGTGTGGTCAGCTGTAAGTCTACTTTTGTCTTGGTGAGGTGCCACGGAGGGAGGTCGGGGAAAGGAAATTGATGGATGTCTTGTTTGGAAAAGTGTAAGTTTTTGAGATCCTCAAGGATTCTGAGGCTAAAAGGTTTGATGAGTTTTTCGTTGTTTTGGAATTTGTTTATGGTTTCTGGGTTTGTTTTAAAAATGCTGTTGTGCGCTGGATTTTCTGGTGTTGAACTCTGTTTAATTGCGTATTGTAGTGAGATTTGTATGCGTCTGAGTGAGAGTGATGGTATGTTTGCCTCGGCCTGGAGGCTCTCCACCGGGGAAGTGCGGAAAGCCCCCAGAGCGAGGCGGAGTCCTTGGTTTTGTACTGGGTCTAGCATTTTCAGGATGTGTGTTTTTTGCCGATCCGTAGACTTGACAGCCGTAGTCAAGCCTGGACCGGGCAAGGGAGATGTACAAGTGGAGAAGGTGTTTTGAGTCCCCGCCCCACTCCGGATGCGATATAATTTTTAAAGTGTTTAACGCTTTCTGGCACCTCACACGAAGGTCTTTGATGTGTGGTATGAATGTGAGTTTTTTGTTGAATATAACGCCGAGGAAACGAGCTTGGTCCTGGACGGGAATCCTTTCCCCGTATAGTGTCAAATCCGGCTGCAGCACACGTCTGCCTGTTCGGCAAAGTGTACTGCAACCGTCTTTGACGGGGAGAACTTGAAACCGGTATTGTTTGCCCACTTTTCGAGTTTGTGCCTTTCCATAGAACTCAGATGAGGATTTTTCGAACGGCAGCATATCAGAAAGTCGTCAGCGTAAAACGAGCTGTCTATGCTGTTTTGGAGGGTTTTTACGATGGAATCTATTTTGATTTCAAATAGGCGAGGAGAAAGGATGCTCCCCTGGGGGACTCCTTCCTCCTGTTGGTGGGGGTCTGAAAGGGAGGATCCGACACGAACCTGGAAGGAACGGTTCCTCAGGAAGTTGCCAATGAAGGGAGGGAGGTGACCGCGTATGTCGAGTGTGTGCAGGTCTCTGAGAATGCCGTACTTCCGGGTTTTGTCGAAGGCTTTTTCTAGGTCGAAAAAGATGGCGATCATGTGACCTCCTTCAGCGAACATCTCGCATATAAAAGCCTCCAGGCGGACCAGGTGATCCAGAGTGGATCGAGTTTTCCTGAATCCGCACTGGAGACCGCTCTGCGAGCCCGTCGTTTCCAGAAACCACACGAGTCGCCTGTGAATCATTTTTTCAATAAGTTTGCACAGACAGCTCGTTAGTGATATTGGATGGGTGTGTGTGGTCTTTGTTTGGTTTGGGTATTGAAATGACAGTGGCGAGACGCCAAGACTCCGGTAAGGAGTGCGACCGCCACATGTCGTTGTATATGTCTAGTAGGAGTGTAAGTGTTTCTGAGGGTAAGTGTCTAATGATCTGGTTGTGGGTGTCATCCGGTCCCGGGGCTGTATTGCCGAGGTCTGAGATGCACAATGTTAGTTCGTCTCTTGTGAAGTCTGCGTTGTAGGTTTCAGTGTTGTTTGAGCGGAAGTTTAGGTGCTGTTGTTCTCTGTTAGTTTTGATGTTTTGAAAAGTGGTGTTGTAGTTTGCTTGGGATGAGTTTTTGGAGAAGAGATGTAGCTATTGTGTTAGCAATGTCTACTTGTGTTTCAGCTGTGGTTCTATCCGGCCTCTGGACGTGTCGAATGGTGTCTGTGCGTCTTCCCAAGAATTTGTAGCGATTTTGAAAACTTGGTTGAGTGGTGTCTGGCTGTTGATTTTGGGGATGTATTTTTTGAATGATTGTCTTTTGCTCTCCCTGAGGCATCTACGTGCCACAGCTCGAGCCTTTAAATAATTAATCTTGTTTTCTGTTGTGGTGTTGTTGACGGCCTCTCGATACGCTGCCCTCCTTTTCTTTACTGCATCCTCACATTCCTCAGAGAACCAGATCTTGTTCCTCCGGGGTTTTGTTTTTGTTTTTGGTATGTGTTTTTGGCATATTTCTAAAAGCTTTTCGTGGAATTTATTGTAGTTGAGGTCGAAAGTGGGCTTCAGAATCTGGGAACATTGATTGGGAAACCCATTCCAGTCTGCTCTTTTGAAGTTGAAGCGTTCTGGGATCGGGTCGTTTTGGAGTATTATTTTTTTAGAAGAATTGGGAAATGGTCCGTACGGTCATCCAGCACAGACCACTCAAGATCTGGGACTAGGTCAGGGGTACAAAAGGTGAGGTCAAGGGATGAAGTGCCAAAAGTGGCTCTGTTTCTGTAAGTTGGGGACCTATCATTTAAGAGACAGGTGTTATTTTGAAGAAAAAAAATCTTCTACTATTTTTCCTTTCTGGTCTGTAGGTTTGTCTCCCCAAAGGGGGCGGTGGGCATTAAAATCACCAAGCAAAATAAAAGATTTTGAAAGCTGAGCCTTAAGTTATTTAGTTGGATTATTTTGACGGGTTAATTTGGTGAGATATAAACTGAGCAGATCGTGATTGGTCTGTGCAGGGTGACCCGTACGGCAATAGCCTGGAGGGTCGTCCTGTGATGTACTTGTCTGTGGAGTGTGTTGTTATCGGTGCAGATGGTGGTACCACCGGAAGCAATCTGGTTCTTTGTGTGAATGTGATGATACGCAGTAAATCCTCTTAAGTCTAAGGTTGAA
>NW_004797631.1:764914-771255 GCF_000002075.1 Aplysia californica | reverse complement strand
GAAGAAGAAGAAGAAGAAGAAGAAGAAGAAGAAGAAGAAGAAGAAGAAGAAGAGGAAGAAGAAGAAGAAGAAGAAGAAAAAGAAGTGATAGAAGAGGGGTGAGGGAGAGAAGAGGGGGCGGATTATTTAGTTAGCACCGGGGGGGGGGAGGTAAGAAGAATAGACAAGCACCGGTACACGGGAGAGAAAGAATGAAGCTGGACCTGTCAGTGACAACTACTCCTAACCATCCGCTCGTTTTACTAACAACGAATTGTACTAACCACAGGGGCTTCACATCATCATAATTATGAGGCTTCGCCAATTAGAAATACCGAAGTCTAAAGAGAAGCCCGGAAACTGCTCTCACCGAGAAGTTGAAATGAAACTTTTAAACGCTCAAAATGAGGCAAACTCTTCGCTCTAGGATTGAACTCATTGATTATAGCAGAAGTCTCAAATTATCTTAATCTTAATTCTTATTTCTCATCAAGAAATGATCTGAAGATACATTGGTCATCGTAAGACATTGACGGACGAACTATCATTACTAATGTGAAGACAAAAATAATGAACAAAGAGGCGTTACCTGTAAAGTTTCAACACACTTTTGGAGAATCAATTTGCCTTGGGAGATAGTAAGGTAATGCAGATCTATGTTCCAAGCTACGGTCTTTTATTTTGTGTCTGCGAGCAGGAATGTAAATCACTTCGTCACCATCAACCCATTGAATAAATTTATACGCTGAAAAAAAATCCATTATCCTCAAATATATCACACATTAATTATAGCTTTGCCAAAAATAATAATACTGATGGCCTTGGACACAAGGATGCAAACTGTGACGTTACAAATATGTCTGTTTTTTTATATTTCTTAATGTTATGTTCACACAATGTGCTTTTTGTAAACGAAACAAACAAACAAGTCCTTTTCGACTGAAACCTTGTGAAATCTTTTGACACTGAAATTACGTTAACAGTAACACATTTATCCTGAAGTGAGGATTTCATACGGACTGTCTCCCGTTTGAAACATAGCGCAGTTCCAAATTTGACTTTTTAGCGCCGTTTCCACATTGATAATACGGGGAGCCCACTACAGATGGGATCGCCCGATCGGCCTGATCGCCCGACTCGATCGCCTCAAAAACAAACGTGTTTGTTTTCAGTTTCAGGCGATCGAGTCGGGCGATCGGCCCGATCCAGCCGTAGTGGGCACCCGGCCTACGTTGTATTTTACTTGGGATACTATTACAGTATTATCTTAGGCTTGACCAAAGCCGCGCGCTAGCAGAGCCAAGCACTTTTTTTTTTACAATGTCGACATAATTAATTTAATTGTTGACTACCAGTACCAATACAAGCCAGCGGTTTAACTCCCCTCTGCGTTTTACTGGACTTGGACCCACCCAGCAAACACGGCTGATGTAATGAAGATGGACACTTACTTTTATGGAAATAGTACAACTACAGGATAATATAACCGTTGGATGGTACTGACATTCAAATTGTATCGATATCGTTAAAAAGTGCACGGCTCTGATATTGTGTGGTTTGGATGCCCCCCGCCCCCCACCCATCCACCCGAAAGTGCGAGAATCTGATGCTTTTCCCATACGGGACTGGTTCAAAACTGCCGGAGTAAGGGAAATTTTAGTTCTCTCTACAAACATTTTCAACTTATTCTCTGACAGATTCGTGGCAGTGGGTGGATAGTGGGCGCTGTGGTACAGTTTACGCCTTTTTTCTATCAAACATCTATCGTCAATATCTCCCCTCCTTCTTTCTTATCAAACATCTGTCGTCAATATCTCCCCTCCTTTTTTATCAAACATCTCTCGTCATTGTTTTTCCTCCTTTTCCCCTATTAAACACCTATCGTCATTATCCCTCCTTCTTTCCTGTCAAACATATGCCGTTATTATCTATCTCTCCTCCATCTTCCCTATCAAACATCTATCGTCAATATCAGCTTTCCCTTTTCTTTCCTTTGCATTCTACTCTCTTTGCATTCTCGAAATGTTTCATTAGTAATTCATACAGCAGAACAAGGGATACTGACAATGTTTTCTGATCGACATCGTTCTATCTGATGTCGAAAGGACATTCAATATCTATCAGTTGCGCCAAACACATACTCTGTAATTCAGGATCTGAAATGAACGTACATAATAGCTGCAATGTGATACTTCGGACAATGATTTCTATCTCTGACCATAGCAGTACCGAGAGCGTTTATTGTTACTGCACTGTTAGTTTATTGTTTGTTTATATTACACAATAGAATTTCACGCATACCAGCGACGCTCAAAATGGGGGAGGGGGGGGGGATGGTGAAATGATATATAGGTTTAACGCCCCTATCAACACTGTTAGGTTATTTAAGAGGCGGTCAAAGGAGGGGTGGCGGGGTCTTGGTTACAACACAGTCTGTGTATATCGCTCTACTAGGAGTGGTCTGATGAAATTAAAAAACTGTCTTTTATTTTTTGAGATTTTTCTTTTAGTTTGCCGTAAAATTTGACTTCTGATATTTCCACCATCCTGGTAGGCTATGTTAAAAAACAGAAGTAAAAAAATTTACCTAAGCTTTCACAACACCATCGCAATCAGACTTCCAGTTTCTAGAATGTGGACGATACATACGGTAGATCCAGAGCAGATCTTTTGGCCCATAAGCGTTCACAGACACAGTCATCATGGATATTGATGGCACAAGAAGAGGTGTGCTTTCAGGCTTTCACGTTTCTTCTTCAAGTGCCAGATCTGAAGTACGTCATGCTAAAACATCTAATATAATTTCTTTATTATATCTTTTTTGTTTTGTTATTTGTTACAAGTTTCAAAGATGGTAAAAGAAATTTCCTTTTAAGCTGGTAACCTTAAATTGCGATTTGGAATTTCACGTTCCAACAGATTTGATAAAAATGATGGCACATTATCTTCAAGAATTTATGACATAGAGTGGCCAATTTTTAAACAATTCTTTTCTCAGTAGAAAGCCAATGCAGTGTCTGTAAAATACAAATGTAGGTGTAACAGGGTTTTGGTTTCTTTTCTGTAAAACTAAACGTGCAGCGTTATTTTGGACAATTTGTACGCTTTTCACTTTTCCAGCGATATTTCTTAACACGGAGTTACAATAATCAAGTCTTGATAAAACTAAGCTAGTTACTAATAAAGCAGTATACTAAGTATGGATTTCATGACGTGTTTTCTCTCTCTGATTTTTCTTATTAAAAAAATAAGCAACTGATCAGGTAAATGAATTCAGTCGACATTGATCAAACTGGAATCAAAATAGATGCCAACATTTTTAATTTAAAGAAAGAAGCAATTTCCGCATCATTAATTTTTATGTGATCCTTGTCGTCCTCATTAATACATTATTCACTGCTTCCCAGAATGACTTCTGTTTTATCATGATTCACAACAATTTGTGTTTGTTCATCCCGTTTTTCAATGAAACAATACAATATTCAGCTCGAGCACAGCGTATATTCTAAGCAGACTAAAAGAGGAGTCAGACAAGGATGGGTTATGTCACCAGACCTCTTTAACATACACAGTGATGTAATCCGTTAATAAAGAAGAAAGTACAGGCCTAAGAGTGAATGGTGAAAATATTATTAATATAACATTATGCCAATGACACAGTTTTAATTGTAGGTTCAGAACAAGACTTTTAATTGCTTCAAGATAGTGTTGAGATGGAAAGTGAACGTGAACAGTTACTGTTGAATGTGAAGAAGACAAAAAACATGGTACATGTAATATAGCAGTAAATCCAATTTGTAATCCCATAGGCAAAGATGAAAAGATCACACAAGTGCAAAAGGTTACATGATATGAAATGTGGTTCCTACCTGTAATCTCATAAGCAAAGACGAAAAGATCACATAAGTTCAAAAGTTTACATGATATAAAATAATATGGTTACATCAAATGCCAAATATTCTCCAGAAAATTCGAAGAATTGCAGTGTAAACACAGCTTCAATAAAAAGAGTCCAATCCTGAAAGATACCAACATCTCCTGACTACTGGTACTCAAATAGAAGGGATATAAAGGCTGCGTGTGGTCATCCTGTCCGTGCTGTTGAGATAACTTAACAACTACCAAAGACAGTGAAAGAAAATAGAACCTATATAGTCAAATTTCTATGGAGATTTTGGGGGGAAATTTCATGGAAAGAAAAGAAATCAAACGAACAAGTACTCAAAGTAGTCTGCCTGTGCTGCTCACTAAATATTTTTTTTAAGTTAAGGAGCGACAACCGCAATTTTTAGGACAAGTGAATCAACATAAATGGCGGGAGCATCTTGTTCTCACTGAAAAAAATAAATGCCAACGAGGCAGGGGTAGATCTAGAGCAATGTACTTGGAAAATCTGAACAGACGGGTGACGCAGAAAGATCTGGACAATAAAAATTATGAGTTTTCTTTTCCCTTTTTTTTCAGAAGATACGGGCAAAAAATTGGAAGACAGAATGGGATAACCATGTCTTTTTGTAGATCGGCTACGTTATGGAGATGAGTATCAGTGTGGGTGGAAGTGTCAGTGTCAGTGTTAGTGTTAGTGTCAGTGTGAGTGTCAGTGTAAGTGTCAGTGTTAGTGTCAGTGTCAGTGTCAGTGTCAGAGTGAGTGTCAGTGTCAGTGTCAGTGTCAGTGTTAGTGTCAATGTTAGTGTCAGTGTCAGTGTTAGTGTCAGTGTTAGTGTCAGTGTCAGTGTCAGTGTCAGTGTCAGTGCGAGTGTCAGTGCGAGTGACAGTGTCAGTGTTAGTGTCAGTATCAGTGCCAGTGTGAGTGTCTGCGTCAGTATCAGTGACAGTGCCAGTGTCAGTGTCCCTGCAAATGACAGTGTCTGTGAGCCTGCATGAATAATCACAGGTACTATAGTTACAGCGATGACAATCTTACATTTAGTTATGAACAGTGAAAAATCCAGATAACATGACATAAACCAGTGATTTCATTTTGTGAAAAATTCATTTATGCTAAGAAAATATCTTTTATGATCTGGATGCTGCAAATAGTACAAACATAAAGATAGCAATATTACGTACATTGAATATAATTTAAAAATCAGAAAGCCGAAGATTGGTCAGCAGAGAAAGTTTCCATGGGAATGCGGAAGTTATAATAATAATACTCATGATCTCAATAACAATAATAATTACAGCAATAACAATAACAATAAGAACAGTTTAGAAGAAGCAGCAAGCGCCGTGATTGCTAGTCTGTCAGTTGAGCATAGATGTAAGCGTTTGTTTTGCTAGTCTGCCGGGCGAACACAGATGTGAGCGGTGGTTTTGCCAGTCTTCCGGGCAAAACTCAGATAGAAGCGTTGTGGAGCTCTGCCACCAGTTTGAGGAAGTAGGTCTGAGACCCCCACAAGGGCAGATCGGTGGACACAGTTTGCCACGTCACATAGTTTGAGTCGTGGCCGGCCTGTCAACACACAGACAACAACACGACGTTGAACACACAGACAACATGATGGTGAACTCACGAAGACAACAACGACAGTTTGGTTTTATAGCTTGTTCATTTTTGTCTGTCTGCAGTTAAAACAAAATAGAAAGAACTTGCTCAGTTTTATCTTCCCTGGTTTTTGCATGCGGGTCGCAAAGTTGGATGACAAACAGATTCTAAAAGAACATTTATGAACTAAGGTTCTGACATGATTTCTCTTTGTTGTTAGCCTATATTTGGTGGGGGAAAAAATAATACGGATTTACAGCCTTGGTCGGAAACTTAAACTATCTGATCTGTTTTAATCAACACAACACTTTATTTCATACCTATCAAACATAGTCCAATCCAACAGGTAGGAGAGAGTACTTTTTGAGGTTCACATAGAGATGTCAGGATAGTCTAAGGAAGCAAACTACAAGCTTAAACAGCGATCTGGTGTGGATTGCTCCGTCTTTACTATCATACATCTATCATCTTTTTCGCTCCACTTCTTTTCTTTGTTTGTTACTCTCTAGTAACATCTTTAATCTTCAGCACTAATATGAACTAACAGTGGTTGCAGTTAGCGAAAAAAGTCTGACAAAAACTAAAGACTATGACGTCACTCACCAGAATGTTGATGTTACGAAAGATGGCGTCGTCCTCGGCATGGAAGTTCGCCACAGTCGTCTCCACCCAAGCGTTGTCCGTGTTGAGGGGCACGTCTGCGTACCCAGTGTATACCTGAGAAATAATAAAAATAATAATAATGATAGTGATATTAATAATAATAATAATAGTAATAATAATAATAATACTCGTTATACTACCACTTCTACTACTGCTGCTACTACTACTACTACTAATATTAACAATGCTACTTCTACTACTACTATTACTA
>NW_004797631.1:756737-762968 GCF_000002075.1 Aplysia californica | reverse complement strand
TCTTCACAGATTCTGATGATCTGGTCCATGCAGCTATGACCTTGGCGAAAGCCTGCCTGAATATCTGCAATCCATTCATTCTTCTCTGACATGTAGTAAATTCTTTCAGCGTGCATCCTTTCTATAACTTTCACGACACAGGATGTCAAACTAATGGGTTGAAAGGATGTCATATCACTAGGTGACTTACCAGCTTTCAAGAGAGGAATGATAAGTGCCTTACGCCAGTCTTGTGGGCATGCTGCTTGGTTAAGCGACAGATGACATATGCTGAGCAATTCTGATCATCATCATCATCATCATGACAATAAAAATAGTAATTTTAGAAAATGTGAGACAACGTGGTGGAATCAGGCTTTCGTCAAAATAATCAAAGAAGAAACTTGCATTTTTCTGCAGGTTTGTGAATTTTTATCAAATTTTTGTTTTTTAGCTCTACACCTTTCATGTCCATTAAAGAACTAATTTCTGAGAGGATTTTTCTGAAACACGTTGATTTAAAGCACAAAAAATGTAAATTTTCACTTATAACAGACTCTCAAGCTAAGGAAATAACTCATCTTTGACGGCCATTTCCTCACTAGTTTCACCTCTGAAAACAGGTGACTCCACCTCCTTCATTCGCAAATATTTAGACTTGTATTCAAGATAAAAGGATATTTTTAAAATCCAAATAAAGACAAGTATACAGGCTTTAAGATGATGTAAATACCTCTATATGACTAAAAATTGACAAGAGCCTGATTCTACCGCGCTGCCTCACAAATAATAATATTGACAATAACAATAATGATTATAATAATAATCATGACAATAATGACAACCATCATCATTATCATCATAACAATAATTGTAATCATAATTATGACCATAACACGAAAAAATAATAATAATACGAATTATAATAATAATAATGATAATGATAATAATGATAATGATGGATGATGATGATTTTTTTTTTTTATGAAAAAAAAATGTCTCCTCCTCACCTCTCTACGCCCTCCCCAATGCCCTCCCCACTCTTTCCTCCCCTTCACCTCCTCAAATCCCTCCTCTCTACCCGTCCACCTCACCTTCCTTCCTTGCTCCACACCTCCATCCCTATCCCTCTCCATTTTCCCTCATCTTTCCTCACCTCTTCCCCCTCATGCTCCCTCCTCCAAATTCTTCCCACTACCCAGCTCTCCACATCCACCCACCCACTCCCCCTCATCCCTTACCTCTTTTTTAAGTGGTTCTAGCATTTGCTTGACTTTCTCAATGGAATCTTCCTGACTCCGCCCTGTTTCCTGGAAGTTGACCTTGAGCGTGGCCAAATGGTTTTCGGAGTGGCGACGCATGCCCTGGATGGAAAAAATATTCAGTGTCAGTATTCTTTTTTACGGCACTTGCAATATAGTAAGGTCATACAAGTGCCGGAGATTTGGGGTGTTACTAAAGAGTAACATACCGACAAAGAGGAGGAGAGATTCGGACGATAGACTTTTTATACGAAAGAAGGAGCAAACCACACTAGGGCACCCGTCAACCACCCACACGGAAAAGAAACTTACAATTCAGGGAATGTTCCAATAAATTGGAATCTAACTGATGGCCTTCCTGTCGATTGATTCTTGATATAAAATGTGGTGTGTTCTTTTTCTATACCATAGTCTCCATGGTCTAGTGACTAGTGGTTAGGCTGCCGGGCCCGTAATCGGTCCAGCGTTGTGTCCTTGGAAAAAGCACTTTACAGAAATTTCTCATTTGGCTCTATCCTTTCCAGGATGGACGTTGAACTTGGAGGTCCTGCCTCTTATACTACCAGTGTTGATAGGGGCGTTAGACCTGTACCATTTTACCATTTTTACTGAACCATTACCCTAGGTAGGATCCAGCTTGGATGATTTCCACAAACGTCTGATGTGCCAACCATTATGGGGCGTGGGATATAGGCCACAAGCTTTGTCCTTCACTGCACAATATGCTTTCTATATATAAATAATAACAATAGCTCGTCATTACAATGTCTGACGATGACCAATGCATCCGCAGAGGAAAATATTTCTCCAGCAAAACAAAAAAGAATTTGAAGAATTTAAGATTAAGATGACTTGTGGCTTCTGCTGCGGCCAATTAAACCAATTATGGCAGAGAGAAGTTTTACCACATTTTAACAAGTTTTAGGGTCCTCTTCCACTTGCGAATGTACGCAGCTTGTGCGCAGTTTTTATCCGGAGACGTCTCCGACGGAGATAGACCAATGAAAATGCTTTGTGCCTCTAGACAAAGTAAAAATATCGGGAGAGGGGGGGGGGGGGTACAGGGGGGCAAGCCCCCTGTTTTCACCTGTAATTTGATATTTTGCAGTTAGGTTTGAAATTTTCTTGAAAATATTGATTTGCAACAGTCTTAGTGGCTATATGTGTGAGCTGCGACAAACAACATGCAGCTTGACCCTCCAAAGCAGTGCATCTGTGCGCGGGAGTGCGTCTCCGAATAGTTCCTGGGTGCTCGCCGGAGACATCTCTGAATATCTTCTGCCCAGCTTGTGCACTTCACTCTTGGTTTAAGCATTTCGTCTCCGTGAAGCCTCATGTGATTTACTTCCCACTGTGTCTTCTATATGATGAACGAGGGCTCTCATGATCGAGTGGTTGTGGTGTTCGACTCTAATTCAAAAGTCCCGGGTTCGAATTCGGATAGCGACAGAAAATTCTCTTCTCTATAACTGCCTCGTTTCACCTCCTTTCTTGCTCTCTAACAATGTTCTATCATCTGCTTTCGTCTCCACTTTCTGCCTCCACCCCGTTACCTCCTTTTCAACCTCCTCTGGGCTCCTGTCTCTTTCTGCGGTCTTTCTTACTGCTACTCCTTGGTTTTGTTATTGATGCTGCTGCTGCTGTTGTTGTTGTTGTTGTTGTTGTTGTTGTTGTTGGTTTTGTTGTTGCTGTTGTTGTTCCAGTTGTTTGTGTTGCTGTTGTTGGTTTTGCTGATGCTGCTTCTGTTGTTGTTGTTGTTGTTATCGATCCAGTTGTTGTTGCTGTTGTTTGTTTTGTTGCTGTAGTTGTTGTTGTTACTGTTGGTTTTGTTGTTGTTGTTATTATTGATTTTGTTGATGCTGCTGCTGTTGTTGGTTTTGTGATGTTGCTGTTTTTGGTTTTGTTGTTGCTGCTGTTGCTGTTGCAAACGCACCCCTGGAAAGGACCATTGCTTGGTGTCGTTCCGGAGAACAGCCAGGAATTCGAGTACGTCCCTCCCGTCTTTTCCTTTCACCCGGGAGTCAGTGCCTAGATACTTCTTCCATCTGCACAAAGCCAACAGGGACCAAGGCTTAGCAATCAGTAACAACAACAACAACAACAACAACAACAACAATAATAATAATAATAATAATAATAATAATAATAATAATAATAATAATAATAGCCTAATAGTAATGATAAATATGCAACTACTGCTGCTGCTGCTGCAGCTGCAATAATGATAATAATGATAGTAATAATCTTACTACTAATGGAGCTAAGGCCAAATACTACTACTACTACTACTACTACTACTACTACTACTACTACTACTACTACTAGTTAGTACTACTACTACTACTACTACTACTACTACTACTACTACTACTACTACTACTACTACTACTACTACTAATAATAATAATAATAATAATAATGTTAAGGAGAAGAAGAAGAAGAAGAAAAAGAAGAAGGTTTTTTAGGGGTGGGTTGGGGCATTCCGCCCCCTCCTGAATCCGCCGGGACTGTTCCACAGCGCAGAATAGTACAAGGAAACTGTTCGGTTTTAAAGACAAGCGGGCTAACACAGATTTCGGGGGTTTCCAGAAATCTTGACCTCCACCATAAGCGGGCATTGCCCTACTTATCGGAGAGGTTTTTGGAATCATTGGTGTGTGTATATTTGGTTGGTTATAGTTATAGATAAAACTCTCCTTGTCTTTCAAAGAAACTTGAGAAAAGCATTTTTCGGGATAAAAGCTTAAAAGCAACCAATTGGGCTAAGCCTCAGTTCCAATAAAGATCATTTTGTCCTGTGAGCCACGAGAAATTACGTTGCAGCCAGTAGCGGCTCGTGGTTTATAGAACTGACCGTCCGTCATTCACGTCGACTATTCTTTTCCTTCACAACACACACACACACACACACACACACACACACACACACACACACACACACACCACTGTAAACATTGTAATAATATACTGTGAAAGAGCTAGAATATGCGGTAGTGTCAAGAAACAATATTATGAATAACGTATGATGGAAGATTAATAGAAACTGACATGATCGGCACAGAAAAAAACACATTACTAGGCCAGAAAACAAACTGAAAGTGAGAGGCAATAAACTGCTGGTCCTGGCCTGCAGTACTTTACTCGTACTTTCTACAACCCCACACAAAATATCAACGTGCACTGGACCCGTTAAATATATGTAATAAGAACAGTCCTGTATGATGACAAAAAGTTAATTGATACTGTACCAGTGACGCTGCCCCAAGAAGATCAAGTCTACAATCAGATAGTATACAAAGCTGGACAAAGTTAGCACACAACAATTTCCGATCATTATACTGTAATATCATCAAACTTTTTTCTTCAACGCACTTCTCACTTCTCAGAACAGAACACTGTGTTGTAACGAAGTGGGGAAGTGTGTCAAATGCTAATTATAGAACTTGGTGTCTAGCTGGGGTGACGGTGGAAAAGGGGAGAGAAGGGAGGGGGTAGGCCTGGCCCAGACTCTGACAGCCGAGTGCCTATCGCTCCTCGTTAAAATTCTCCTTATATATCTTCACTAGACAATTCCTCCCTCCGCCGACCAGACTCCTATGGGCCAGGTAAGTTATTTGAGGGGAAAAAACGATGAGTAAATGTCAAACAGGAAATATAGGTGCTTAGAAAGTCAATAAACAAAAAAGATTAGTGCCATGCTAACAATAAATGTTCTGATAGTAATTAGAGAAAGGCTGAATGATAAATACATGTTTTGCTGATAAAATAATACATGTGTCTGTGCTGCTCAAGACAGTCTCAATCTTAATTTTGTAAGCTACAAAGAGGCCAATTTGGCAATTTAGTTCTAAACTCATTGACTCTATTCCTTCTCAGGGCTGTCGATGGATTTGTCCATGGGACTGACGTCATCGCTAGGCCAAAGCCCGCCGTGTGTTTGTCTGGTACGTAGTAGCCTACGAAGTTCCGCGAAGTGACGGCTTGATGGGAGGGGAGACGATTTGAAGTTACGAGCCGGCGCGATAACAAACGTGAAGGAATGAGGCTCTGTCGCGACAAATAAACAGCAGTGAATCCCACTTCTCTATTTGAGCGCCTTCAAATCGGCAAGGTGCTTTTTGAATGTTGATACATGTTTGTTTGGATTTACTTAAAACTGAATGAAAATCATCATCAGCAATAAATCTCTTGTCAACAGTCCAGCTGAGAAAAATCTGACCGGCACCGCCGGTCTTGCCCAGTTAACAAACCGCCCCTGGTGCAGCTATCAAGGGGAGGATAATATATAACAGCGAGCTAAGTTATTGTGTACATAGAGTGGTGGCCCTTGATACGGGTATTGGGCCAGGTGGGGGGGGGGTGTTAATTTTACTACTGTCCCCATTATTATTATTATATTAGAAAGAACACACACACACACACACACACACACACACACACACACACACACACACACACACACGCACACTCACAAATACACACACGCATCCACACACAAACGCACATGCGCGGATGCACACACACACAGACTCACACATGCGTTCACACACACAAACACACATACAAACTCACATACATGCATTCACACACAATATATACATACACACACATACACACTCACATACAAGCATTCACACACACACACACACACACACACACACACACACACACACACACACACACACACACACACACGACTTCAAACCTCGTAATGACGGGATCCCACGTTCTGTTGGGTCCCCATCGGAGAAGTTTGCCCCGCCCCTTTAGACCAGTTCGACCAATTGGATTGCGAGGAAGGCCAGCGTCAATGACGTAGGGCGTGCCCATTAGACTACTCCTGGCATCACTGTTGAAGGCAATCTTCCCTTCCCTCTCATCCTCTCGTATTTCTTCCCTGGAAGAGAAGCAACATGTTGCTATAATAGAATTAACGCTAATTTCGTAACGATATGTAAGCGTGCGCGTGTGCTAAGCAAGTAGATGTGTG
>NW_004797631.1:754016-756637 GCF_000002075.1 Aplysia californica | reverse complement strand
GTGTGCGTGCGTGTGTGTGTGTTTGTGTGTGTGTGTGTGTGTTTGTGTGTGTTTGTGTGTGTATGTGTTAGAGTGTGTATGTGTATTTATGTGTGTATGTATGTGTGTGTGTGTGTGGGTGTGTGTGTGTGTGTGTGTGTGTGTGTGTGTGTGTGTGTGTGTGTGTGTGTGTGTGTGTGTGTGTGTGTGTGTGTCGCGTGCGTGAATATTGTTGGTAGTAAAGTCAGGTGCGCGTCCACCTTAAGCTAGCATCTGCATTTGTTGCCATTCTTTTGTCCAAAAGTGGCCAAAAGTTGCCACAAAATTGGCAAAGTTGCCATAAAAGTTGCCATTAATTTTTAAGCTTTCAACTCTCTGTGATGGCGTATACAGGAATATGTTGATAGAGGTAACTTTATCTAAAGCACCAGAATTTCTTGTGCTCTGCAGAAAATCATTTGTTGTCACACAGAGTGATAAAACGTGAAAAAAAAGGTTTCACAACAGAATGAAATCAAAATTAGAACAGCACATAAACATCCACAAAAATTAACAAATACGATTCACATGTTAGGAGTGTGCTGTGACGTCACGGGGGCGGTTTGTGGAAATTGCACGGACTTTTATGTCCACATGATTGCGGTGTTTGTGAGCGAAAGTGTAGCGGTGTTCTTGTTTTGTGGTAAGCAGGGGCGAAGGCTGACTTGTTTGACAGGGTAATCAAAGTGAAATGGGACCAGATAGGGCCTGTAGATATCACACAAGAATCTTACTCGAGGCAGCGACTCTGAGTTGTGAATGAAAACAAATCCGGAATTCATATTGTATGTTCAACCGCCAAAATAATCGGGAAAGTATCTTATTAAATATCAGTTCCCACTAAAATTAAACTTAACTTTAGATGTGAATACATAAACATAAAGCAAAGAAGCAGAGATGTCAGTACTAGATCTATATGTTATAGATCTACCAGTGAGTCTAACTCTCTGGTAGAACATGACAATTATTATTTTTTAAATTTCACATTTGGCTGTTTTTGTTAGCCTTTCGCGGCCAGGAGCTGGTGTCATAATCGAGGTCACGATCTGATTATAGGACGGTAAAAAGTCGAGGAAAAAAAACAAGCACAAGCAGCAGTCAAGAGATTATTAAGAGTTAGTTCCCCTCACATTTGTGAGGTAGACTCGACCCAGTGTTAGTTAGCTTACTTAATCAGGGCTGGTGATTGATTTTAACTGTGGCCCCAAAGGGGTGAACAGGGTATATGTGGCAATGAAAACAGCTTTGAACTAGACATGCACATGTTCCCTTCAACTCTATTCCAGCCTCACTTTAAAGCTTAACTTAATTCAAAAGCTTGCGACTGCTTTATTGAAGTGGCCGAAGAGGGGGTGAGGGAGGCCTATTTCTGTGGCCGTGAAACCGTTTTTGACATTTAATTTATGAGGTTTACGTTTAAGGATGAATTTGACCTTTTGACATTTAATTTATGAGGTTTACGTTTAAGGATGAATTTGACAGCGACAATGTTTCAAAATTAGAAAGGGAAGCAGTGATTATTTGATTATATAAACGCTTCGCCCCTGGTGGTAAGGCAGCGTCATAAAAGGATGGATTTGGCCGAACGAGTTCGAAAAGTTTTTCATAAATAGCAGTGGAAAACTTGATTTTGCTCGTAAGTGATGATTAGTGAACCTTAAACAGCTATCTCCGCTTGCAATGCAGCAGGAAAACACACCAACACGGCTACTAGGCCTAGTGTGTCGACACGTGGGCCTACACCTGTGTGTGTGTGTGGGGGGGGGGGGTGTGTGGGGGTGTGTGTGGGTGTGTGTGTGTAAGGTGTGAGCAGGGTGTGAGCAGGGCGTGGGGCGGGTGGGGGGGGAGGTTGTTTTTTTTTACATGAAGGATTTTAATTTTTGCTGGGTGACTCTAGCTCTAGAAATTGAATTCGATGCAAAAAATGCTTCTTCCCAGTCCTCGCAGAATGGCAGAATGAAAGATGACGCCTTAATCTCGCAAATAACAAAAAAATCTTGAGAACGAAAACCGTTAGGAGAAATACAGTTCAAGTTTATTCTCCCGAACGTTCGGGGAAATAGTCACTTCGTTTAGGTAAAGCGCCTTGAGCTGTCTTTACACGGGAGTGGCCCCTACAGAAATGATCTTCATTATTATTATTATTATTATTATTATTGTTAATTACAAAGTTCTATTTGCCCAGTAGGAGTTTTGATAAATTTTTAGTTTTAGTATTAGTAAGGTTTTTATGGTGCTCTCAACTGCATAAGGTCATATGAGTGCCAAGGGGTGGATGTCAACAGAGAAGTCCAATCGCGGAATCAAGCTTTCTCTGCTCACCTCTCTAGCCTCAACAGCACAAAGTCTGCTTCGACTATCAAGGCACCCCGGAAACAGCAGTTCACAAGAGAGTGACAAACATACAAAAGAAGTAGAAGAAAATGATGATAGTAAGGATGAAGAAAGAAAAAGCAGCAGTTCCCCCTTTGTTGTTGCGGCACGGTATGAGCATGACATTGATAAGTCAGCCTAATTACAATTCTACTGTGCATACGCACAAACTTCTAGACCCCCTTTGGGAAATGGCCTAAAGACACTTCAGTAAGTGGCATTGCCCGGGG
>NW_004797631.1:751337-753897 GCF_000002075.1 Aplysia californica | reverse complement strand
GCTGAGAAATTGGACGTAAATAATTATTTTACCACGTGTAGAGCTTTTTCGAATGCAATTTGAATATTTTGATAACGACTCCTAATTATGTCACGATTTTGATAGAGCAGATACAAAATTTGTTTCTGACCTTATGGTCTTAGTAACTCAAAACGGCCAAAATAATTGTTAGATAGAACTTTGTAATTTTAAAACCTCGGTTACACGCAACGATAAAATGTATCAGATTCGTCGAAAGCGAGAACTGTCCGTTTTATCGAACTGTGTTGTCTGTTTACACGTTCCAATCTATCGTCCAGTTTTCTTTCGATCGAGGAGATTCCTCGTCATAAAGCCACCATGTCTCTTTGCGACGACAGCGACTTCCCTGCACTCTATGTGAAGGTTTCGAGCTCTGGATGAAAGGCCACCACTGTACCTTTAGATCACGAGAGCCCGCCTCCCCCTCCCCTGTACATTTTGATATAGCAGAACAGTGTCTTTAGAAAAGGGTGGCAATACTGTACAGTGTTGTGTGTAGAAATAGAAGCTTTAACTTGACAGCAGATGTGCAGCGCACCGAGTGACCTTGATGCACTTCACCATTGATGATCAACAAAATAGTAAAATGACTACAATATACATAATGATGCACCAAATCAGGTTCTACGCGAGAAACTTTGTTTATTTTGAGACGCTGATTCCGAATATAATGAAATCAGTTTTTACCTACGATTATTTTTTTTTTTTAATTGAGCCTTCAGTTTAGTTCTGCGAGGCGGCAAATTTCAAAGTGAATCTACGTCACAGCGCGTCTCCCTTTAACCTGACCGCGATCGCACGAAAAATATCAAGCAGCGCTTGATTTCTGGACCGAGTCTCTAAATCATCGTCCAATCGTCCAAATTTTGTACAATTTTGTGGTTACACCTAACGATAAATCGTATGATCGATAGATCGTCCAGTTTTTGTACAATTTATCGTTACGTGTAACCGGGCCTTAAGGTAGCTCGTCAGTTTTTGGGGGATATGGAGCTATTGGTATAACCCTATACGTTCTTATACTAACAATCTAGGTATAACCTTAAAGGTGAATACCATCTCTGACAGGTAGATGGAGCATAACGTGCTATATTTGACAGGTTAATATGACATAATGTACTATATCTCACAGGTTTATATGACATCACGTGCTGTATGTGACAGGAAGATGGGACATAACGTGCTATATCTGACAGTATGATATGACATAAAGTGCTATATCTGACAGGTTTTTATGACATAACGTGCAATATCTGACAGGTTAGTGCGGCATACTATACTATATCTGGCAGGTTTATATGACATAACGTGCTATATCTGACAGGTATATGGGACATAGTGTGTTATATCTGACAGGTAGATTATAGATGGGACACAACATGCTATATCTGACAGGTAGATTATAGATAGGACATAACATGCTATATCTGACAGGTAGATGGGACATAGCGTGCTAAATATGACAGGTAGATTATAGATGGGACATTATTGTATATCTGACAGGTAGATGGGACACAACATGCTATATCTGACATGTAGATTATAGATGGGACATAACGTGCTATATCTGACATGTAGATTATATATATAGATGGGACATAACGTGCTATATCTGACAGGTAGATTATAGATGGGACACAACATGCTATATCTGACAGGTAGATGGGACATAGCGTGCTAAATATGACAGGTAGATTATAGATGGGACACTATCGTATATCTGACAGGTAGATGGGACATAACATGCTATATCTGACAGATAGATGGGACATTATCGTATATCTGACAGGTAGATAGGACATAACATGCTATATCTGACAGGTAGATGGGACATAGCGTGCTATATATGACAGGAACTAACAGGTTGATCTCTCCGGGATTGTTCAGAATTTCCAGTGCTGTAAACGATGGGGGGCAGTAGTCATCAAAACTGATCTGTGGAAAAAGTGGCATAATGGTACAAGTCTAAGAGGAAAGACCTCCGAGTTTAATGCCCCTATCAACATTATTAAGTTATTTAAGAGGCATGACCTCCGAGTTAAACTTCCGTCCCCGAAGGAACTATCAGATACTCTGAGGTGTGTCCATCTCAACTAGGATTGGCCCCCACGAACAGGCAGGGACAGAGGCCTGCTTTCTTATTGATCTAAATAGTGTTGATGGGGGTGTGGAAACACCTCAATTAGAAAACAAATGAAAGGGACGCTCAAGCTGTTGTTGTTCGAATGACGGCACGAAAGGACAGCAGACAACAGACAATTGTTTTTATTTTAGTAGAGGTTTTACGGCGCTCGCAACTGCATAAGGTCATATGAGCGCCAGAAGATCAGAGGTGTTACAAGAGAGTAACAAACATTAAGAAGAAGAAGGGGAGAAAAGGACGATAGATGTTTGATAGGAAAGAAGAAGCAGACAACACCAGAGCACCCGCCAACCACCCGACAGACAATTGACGACCCGAGTAGACAAGAAGAAGAAGAAGAAGAAAAAGAAGGAGAAGGAGAAGAAGAAGAAGAAGAAGAAGAAGAAGAAGAAGAAG
>NW_004797631.1:749950-751134 GCF_000002075.1 Aplysia californica | reverse complement strand
AAGAAGAAGAAGAAGAAGAAGAAGAAGAAGAAGAAGAAGAAGAAGAAGAAGAAAAAGAGGAAGACCAAAGCTGCCCACTTACGTCCCAGGCGACCATGTTGTCAGGCACGGGGAATCTGTCCACTTCGGAGAGGAAGTAGGGCGACATTCGGGACTGGAGGTTGGGCTTGATATAGCGGCACTGGTCCTCTGTTTCTGTGTTTTCTGTGGTGGTGGTGATGATGATGATGATGATGATGATGATGATGATGATGATGATGATGATGATGATGATGATGATGATGATGCTGACGAGGAGGAGGAGGAGGATATACTGGTCTTTTCTACCTGCCTCTTCTGGAAACATAAGTTATGATGATGAGGATGATGAGGATGAGAAGGAGGAGGAGGAAGAGGGGGAGAAGGAGGAGGGGGAGAAGGAGGAGGACGATGATGATATACTGGTCCTTCCTGTCTGCCTCTTCTGGACACACAAGTCATGATGATGATGATGAAGAGGAGGACTAGGAGGAGGAAGAGGAGGAGGAGGAGGAAGAGAGTTTAGTGCGGAGCTAGCATTTTCACAACAAATTATGGTCTTGCGGATTCACAGACATGGCGGCCCTGGTTAAGCTTGGACCTGACACAAATGAAGGACGTGTTTAGAGCAACTGTCCTACTCCCTTTTTTTGGTAAGTGTTTTACTGCGCTCGCAACTGCGTACGGTCATATAAGCGCGCGGGACACGTTAAACATTTTCAGTTGGTAGGAAATTTTGACTTTTTGCCCAGGTGGAGGCCGAAGCATAATCTTATAATCGATTTTAGACCACCAAGGGTTCTTTAACGTGCGCAACTTGCACACGGGACCTCCGAGATTTTTCGCCCTTGTCTGAGAAGGCTATGTGTAGATCTTTATAACCAAATGATCAGAGGTGTGGCTGAAAGACAGCAGTAAGAAGGAGCCAAGGAGTAGCAGTAGAAAGGCTGCAGAAAGAGTCAGGAGCCCAGAGGAGGGGGCAAAGGAGGTGAGGGGGTGGAGACAAAAGTGGAGACAGAACATTGTTAGAGAGCAGGAAAGGAGGTAAAAGGGGACAATTTTACAGAAGAAAGTTTTCCTATCGCTACTTAGATTCGAACCCGGGGCCTTTGAATGAAAGGCGAACACCTTAACCTCTAGACCACGAGAGCCTCCCACCCCGAACC
>NW_004797631.1:747989-749070 GCF_000002075.1 Aplysia californica | reverse complement strand
TCAGATGTTATCATATATCCTAGATATTTAAACTGTTGGACTTGTTTGATCTTTTCACCTTTGCTAATGAGATTACAACTAGGATTTGGGGGGGGGGTATCAAAGATTATTCCCAAGGAGCTATTCTAATCCTAGACTGGAATCCTGTCCCCGTATACAGTCACATCAGCTTGCAGGACAAGAGTGCTGTTTCGGCATACTCTAGGGTATCGAATAAGCGTCTTCCCACCCCCACCCCGCTTATCAATTTTCAGTTGTTGCTCTTTTTTTCGCACCCCCCCCCCCTGCTCTCTAGCAATATTCTGTCGTCTGCTTTGGTCTCCACTTTCTGCCCCCACTCCCTCATCTCTTTTACCCCCTCCTCTGGGCTCCTGACTCTTTCTGCAACCTTTCCACTACTTCTCCTTGGCTCTTTCTTACTCACAACTGCTGTCGTTCAGCCTCACCCTTGATCTTCTGGTGAGAAAGATATACATCTAGCCTTCTCGGACAAGGGCGAATAATCACGGAGGTCCTGTGTACAAGTTGTGCACGTTAAAGATCCCTTGGTGGTCCAAAATCGACAAGAGTAGGCTTCGGCTGCCACTTGGGCAAAATTCAAAATAAATATCCTACCAACTGAAAACATTAGGTGCGTCTCGCGCTCATATGGCCTTATGCAGTTGAGAGCACCATAAAACACTTACCAAAAAAACAAACCAAACAAAGCACCCCCTTCCTTCTTCTGCTCCATATTCCATACCCCTGCTTATTATTTTCTAGCTTGCCACGACCGACGATCATGTGAAATATCATCTAAAATCTAGATATCTGAATGAAACAATGTACTTTTTTTTGTAAATGGCAAATCACCTTCAGTATTAGTACCAGTACCTGGTTGCCTACCTCAATGTTCTGTGCATTAAAAAAAATTTTGTACCTTGGTTTATATTTTGTAAAGAAACTGGTCCCTAAATGAGACAAGTTGTCACAGTAATTTAATAAAATGTCATGATCTCTTGTTCTTTTATTTATTGAAGGAGAAATAAAACAGATTTGTTCCTACTAGTACAGGAGTATGAGGTCGAATGTGCCGCCCCCC
>NW_004797631.1:741884-743292 GCF_000002075.1 Aplysia californica | reverse complement strand
ACACACACACACACACACACACACACACACACACAAACATGCACTCACACGCAGGATTACAAACACATGCATATTATAAAAGAGCAACAATATAACAATAATAATCTTAAGCTTGATACATACTCAATCTTATTCTGATGTACACTCTAAGGTCATATAAATATTTATAGCAAAATGGTTAAGATGGGAGCATTTTGATGGATGATGGTAAAATAATCTTCTGTATCTTTTTTTGTTACAGATCAGAAGCCTAGGTCTTTTACTTCTGACTGATGTTTTTGAGGTAACAAGGAATGTTTGTTGTCTAAAAAGATGGAATTAATTTTTCTAAATGCAAGCTGTTATGTACAATTCATCCAAGTAGCGGAATGTAGATGTTGAAATTTCATATGTTTACGTTCATATAACCTGAAAGGTGAATATGGGCTTTGCAAAGGAACAAAATGTCATAGAGGAAAAGTTCACGCTTTTCAAGACTATCGAGGAATCATGAACACTTTGCTGTCCTCTGATAGCTTCACGAACGGAAAAATGGTTCAGTGGTAGATTAAGATCTGCCTTTGACAACTCGGACCGTTGAGATGTAGGAAAGTCATTGCTGCAGACATTGCCTACGACAGACGAGTCATGGGACTCATCTACTGAATTCTGCACCCTGGTGACGTTTAAAGGGGTGCGAAGGGTAAATGTTTGGCCTGAAGTGGTCGTTTTGTCAGGAACTTTTTTGTTCTGATTCTCTACAGGTCCTAACTGATGGATCATTTAAACCCTTAACATCAAAGAAGGCCTTAAGGGCACATTAACATTATTTCCGTACTTTGTGCGAAACTTACGAAATGAGTTGGTGGTGAAAAAATGTTCAACACAAAAAGCTTTCTGCTCCTTACTAATATTAACCATGATCTCAGCAGGCAAAGGAAACTTGAGAGAAACTACTGTAGTTTGCAATATGGCGCAATCGTTGGGATTTTTAGTGGTAGCCCTAATGCGAACCAGTGCGTCATGCTACAAAAATGGGGACATAGCTGAAAATGGGTTGTTTTTTAACGCGCTATATAGAGCAGAACTGTTCTGTGGATTTTTCTATGAATATTAGACAAATTCCTTTTGACTTCCAAATGTTGAAGCGCAAAACTTCAGTGTGGAGGAAAATATTAACAAAACATTTGTACAGATTTTTTTTGATCACCCTGTAGATGAATATACTGATTCTCTATTTCGCTCTCGTGGATTATATATACATATAGAGGTTAAACAGAAGAAAGAACTCACGGGATTCTATGAGCCACATACTCATCAGCGATCGCGTTTTCCCAGTGAATCAACTTGCGCTTTTTCCTCTGTAGGCGGTGGTCTGTGTGCATGGGCTCACTGCTCCCGTACACTCTGCCTGTAATAATAATAATAA
>NW_004797631.1:735947-739053 GCF_000002075.1 Aplysia californica | reverse complement strand
AGGGTGTTGGAGGGGGGGGGGTAGTATGATGTATTAGTTATCTATACAGAGAGCCCTGGGGCGACATTATATGACGTACAGAGGCAGACTTTGAGTTCCAAGAGCTGTAAAACTTAATCACGCACATCCTAATAGAATGTCTGGACTTTGGCGAGACCAAAAAGAACTATTTTAAATTCACTATTTTAAAGAATCTTTTTCCCATCGTTGATACCAACACAATTCTCGATTTTACAAAGATCATTGGTCTTTCTTACAAAAAGTAGATTGCATTTTTTAAAAAACAAAATAAGATAAGATAAGATAATACTTTATTATCCCAGAGGGAAAATTTTCTTAGCTGTACAGGACCGTAAAAACACAAGCAGGCATATATTTAAAAAAATTTAAATTATATATTACTCTCATTAAAATTCAATATAAAAAGAAGAGTAAAGCTGACAAAATGTACATTCACATCAAATTAAATGCATCATTCAACCACATGCAGGAATTCAAATACAAGACCGTTGGAGTTATCTATAGATACATACTCTAAGAGCAACACACATCTATGCTCATTCTGACAAAGCCTTATGCTAGATGGTAAAAAACTTCTTTTATATCTTTCTTTCTTCGTTTTTTTTACGCACATATCTGCCGTTGCGTGATCTTACAATTTGTGTGGAAAAGGGGTCTGATGGGTCGTTTATAATGTTTTTATCTTTTTTATACGTGTGGTGTTATACATTTCATCCATTCTATTAAAATCATATCCAGAGATCTTGCTGGCTTTCTTAAAGGTTCTGTCAAATTTTTCTTTATCTTTCACCTGACAATTCCCACCGCAGCAGCAAATACAAAATAATAGCACACTTTCAATCATAGAATGGTAAAAAAGGGACATAATCTTTTTGTCAACATGGAAACTTCTTAATTTCCTTAAAAGGAACATTCTTTGATTTACTTTTTTATGCACAAGAGCAGCATGGGGATGCTACTCAAGTTTGTTACTCCAAGATACTTGTAAGAGCTTACCACCTCCACCTCCTCGTCTTTAATAAATGGTGGTTCCAATTGGTCTTTTTTCACTCTATAGTCTATTATTAATTCCTTTGTCTTTTTTACATTTAGTAAAAGGAAGTGGTTATCACACCAATTTGTAAATAGATTTACAGTGTCCCTGTATTCATTCCCATTTGTTGTTATAAGGCCTTGTAGAATGGAATCATCGGCAAATTTTATTAGTTTGATGTTTTTGTTATCAAAAGTAGTCCTTGGTGTAGAGCGTAAACAAGACAGGGGAGATAACACAGCCTTGGGGCGCACCTGCGTTCGTAAATATTAGGTCGGATTTTACACCATTTAATTTTACATATTTAGGTCGATTGGTTAAGAATTCAAGAACCCAAGCTATAATGTTCTTGTTTAAGTTCATGTCAATTAGTTTTGAAACCATTATGTGCAGTTGGATTGTGTTGAAAGCGGATGAAAAATCCGCAAAAAGTATCCTGCAAAATTTCTTGGTGTGTCTATGTGTTTTTAAACGTTCTAAGAACAAGAGAATGGCATCCTCCACGCCCCTCTTGGCACGATAGGCAAATTGCATGTTATCCTCTATGTCTTCTGTTGATTTCCTCAGTTCTTTCAAAACCCATTTTTCTAAACATTTCATGAGGACTGATGTTAAAGTCACAGGTCTTAGGTCATTCACATTTTGTATTGGCTGTTTCTTTGGGACAGGAATTATTTGAGAGCATTTCCACGAGAGTAGTATTACTCGTTCTTTGAAAGATATATTGAAAATATCAGTATAAATGAGAGATAACTGAGTAGAACACATTTTAATAATTTTACTTTTTACACCATCGGGTCCACGCGCTTTGTGAGCTTTCAGACGATTAAATAATGTGGATTGCTTAAAAAAAACCAACTGACATTATTACTACGTATTTTCAGTTTTAGTTTTAGTAAGAGTTTTACGGCACTTGCAACACAATAAGGTCATATAAGTACCAAAGATTAGAGGTGTTACAAGAGAATAAGTTTAGTTTAGTATGGGGTTTAACAGCGCTCGAAACTGCATACGTCAAAAGAGTAACAAACATAAAAAAAAGAAGGAGGGGAGATAAAGTCGGTAGATGTTATTATTGATTGGAAAGAAGAAGCAAACCATACAGGAGCATCCGCCAACCACCCACGCGTATTTTCAGATACTTCAACCTTTCTTACTTGCAACGTATAATCACACCGTATTGTTAAACAACGCGAGTACCGAGAACCTGTGACATGTGCGCTCACAATACATGCATGTGCAAGGACCGCACAACTTTTACCAAATAAACATTGAAAACTCGTGCTAAAACTGTTTTTTAAAGGAAGAACTTCCGTAACGGGTGACCATCCCAACAAACACAATACAGAAAAGACCTAGCCCAAACCCTAACCCGCCTAACCCTAACCCAAACTCTAATCTTAACCCTAGCCCAACCCAAACCTTAACCCTAACCCTAACCCTTACCCTAACCCTAACTGTAACCCTAACCCTGGTCGCTCGTTACGGAATACTTCCCTAAAAACTGATTCACAGAAATGTCTGTTTGTGGCTATGGAAAGGTGTGCCTGTGTCTAAACAAATGACTCACAGAACGGTTTGTGGTTAAAGAACTGACTCACACAAAGGTGTGTTGGTGGTTAAAAGTGGGTGTGTTTGAGACTAAAGATTGGGTGCGTTTGTGGCTTAAAAAAGGGTGTGTTATGGGTATGTTTCTGGATAAAAAAATGGGTGTATTATGGGTGTGTTTGTGGCTAAAAAATGAGTGTTGCAGTGGCTAAAATATGGGTGTTGTTGTGGCTAAAAAATGACTTACGGAAAGGTCTGTTTATGGCTAAAGATAGGGTGTGTTTGGGGCTAAATAATGCGTGTGTTATGGGTGTGTTTGGGGCTAAACAACGGGAGTTGTTGTGGCTAAAAAAAATGGGTGTGTTATAGATGTGTTTGTGGTTAAAATATGGATGTTGTTCTGGCTTTAAAAAATGACTTACGGAAAGGTGTGTTTGAGGCTAAAAATGGGTGTGTTTAAGGCTAAAGATTGGGTGTGTTTGGGGCTAAAAAATGGGTGATGTT
>NW_004797631.1:728011-731700 GCF_000002075.1 Aplysia californica | reverse complement strand
AGAGAAGGACAGAGAGAAGGGGGAGACAGAAGCAGACAGAGGGAGAGAGACAGGGAGAGAAAGGAAGGAAGAAGGGGAGAAAGTGGAAGAGAGAGGGAGAGAGGGGGAGAGATGGCGAGGGAGGGGGAAAGGAGTGAAAGGTAGAGAAGGAGAGTGGGAGAGAGGGGGATATACCAGAAGTGGAGAGTAGGGAGAAAGAGAGGGTGGGAGAAGGGGAAAGAGAAGGAGAGGAAGGAAAGAGAGATACAGAGAGGGAGAGATAGGGAAAGAAAGGGAGGGAGAGAGAGAGAGAGAGAGAGAGAGAGAGAGAGAGAGAGAGAGAGAGAGAGAGAGAGGGGGGGGAGAAGGAGAGAGAGAGAGGGGCGAATGGAGGAAAAGAGAGAGGGGCGAATGGAGGGAGAGACAGAGAAAGAAAAGAGGAGGGAGGGAGAGAAGGAGACAAACCACTAAGACTGCTTAAGAATCTTCCATCTCTAGTTATCCAATCACTGTTGTCACAGCTTATATTGATAGTAACCTAACAGCCAATCAAATGTCTTTAAAGTTCAACAAAGGATATACATGGTGACCTACGTGTAGAGACCTACGATTTCACTGTCCCATGGTGACCTATATGTAGAGAGATATGATCTCACCATCAAATAGTGACATGTATGTAGAGACATGCTCTTGCCATCAATTGGTGACATATGTGTAGAGACATACGATCTCACCATCCCGAAATGACCTATATGTTGAGACATGCGATCTCATCATCCCGTATTGACCTATATGTTGAGACATGCGATCTCATCATCCCGTATTGACCTATATGTTTAGACACGATTTCACCATCCCGTATTGACCTATATGTTGAGACATACGATCTCACCATCCTATGGTGACCTATATGTAGAGCGATATGATCTCACCATCCCGTACTGACCTATATGTTCAGAAATATGATCTCATCATCTATATTGACCTATATTTTGAGACTCACGATCTCACCATCTCATACAGCATGGTGACCAGAGGACCGAGGATTTGGTGAGCGGCGAAATTTTTGAGGATGCGGAAGAAGAACAAGATGAAATTGACGCTGAACATAATCCTGGCCCAGATGAAGTTTTGACCCGTCAGTGTGACCCTCAGGACAATGGCCGCGGCTAAGGTCAAGCAGAGTATGACGTCATAGCGGTTAAAATTCCTTGTGCACCAGTAGCTCCAGAGCTTTGATTTGCAGGTGAAGGCCCTGTTGTCCAAGATCTGTGAGGGAAGGGGGGAGATTGGGACAGGGGGGATCAGTGGCAGAGGGAGGGGGGTGGGGGAAGCGTGGGTGGACGGGTTGAAAGGGATGGGAGATGGGCGGATCGGGGGCGGGGGGAGATGGGAAATGGGGGATGGCGGGGGAGGGGGGATCGGGAGGTCAAGGGAGCAGGGATAGGAAGGGGAGTGGGGATGTTAAAATAGGATTTGTTTATGCTTATAAATTATATCAGCGCGCGTATATATGTCATGACGTGGTGAATACAGGTGCTGTCACTCTTGGGGTACATGGAGTTATTTTGGAACATCTTAAAGTGAGTTCATCTGTCTTGCTTTTGGTGAAAAAAAGATACTCATTAATTCTGTCTTGAACAGAAGTCGAGATATTTGCGACTGAAGGAGGTGGAGGTCGGCTGGTGTCAGAGGTAAAATTTGCGAAAAAATGGTCGCCAACGTTTGGTGGCTTCCACAGCATGAGTGTTCATGGAAAATGGCAAATTTCGATTTTTGTGTCTTTGATTAACGTTTTTTTCATTAAAAATCCACACTGAAATGCGTTTTTTAAAGTGGACATAAAAGGTGATGGGCCAAATAAAGGAAATTCGAAAATAATTGCTCAACGGTCAGAAAAGTGCTATTTTCTTTGGTTTCATGACTTTGACGAGCTTTGATTTCACTAAACTGCCTCCTATATAGATAGATAGATAGATAGATAGATAGATAGATAGATAGATAGATAGATAGATAGATAGATAGATAGATAGATAGATATACATATAAATATACACATACACACACACACACATATATATATATATATATATATATATATATATATATATATATATATATATATATATATATAATATATATACATGTATATATATACTAAACTCCTGTTTACCTTTGCAAAGGTGATCATGTTCGTTTTCCAATATTTACAAAACGGGGCAGTTTAAACACAAACTGTTTTCTGGCGTTATGAAAGGATAGTTGGGGCATCACTGTGAATATTACATTTTATCGGATTACATTTTCAACTTCCGGTTAATGCACAAAAATGCTCAGTAGTGGTTATGGGATCTATTAGATCGGATAACGGCAGTACATCTCCAGTACAAGGAAGCCACTAGGTTGTTGGTAAATCGTAGCGTGATCTGCCTCCATATCTCCTGGATGGCCACATACAGTTTCTAAGTGGTTCTCAGCCTTGGTTGTCTCCCCTCAATGCGTTGTTTAATTTCATCACAAAAATGTTTGATAGGGTTTTAATGGGTTTAAATCAGTGCTAGGGGCAGAGTGAAGCTGTGGAATTATGCCATGGTGTTGGAGGAAGTCCTGTGTAACGCGGGACATATGCGCATAATCATTGTCTTGCTGGAACCTGAAGTTAAAATTTTGTCTGTGTATAGGGCCTTAGAACTTCTGCTGAGCAGCAAGCAGCATTGATACCTGGACCTCGACTTTGGCCTTGATTTTAGAAGATCATTGGTCCTACTTTGTAGTTCCACATGATGCCACCCCAGATCATGACGCAATGTCCTCCCCAGCGACTCCTCTTTATGACACAGCTGTCACAATTACATTCGCCTCCCTTTTGATAAACTCTGAGGCCCCTGTTTATTGTATCTATGGAGAAGAGGCATTCTTCCGAAAATGAGAACCGAAGACCAGTCTCTCAGACGCCTGTTGACTTGGTGCTGGGCCCAGTTGAGAAGCTCTTGGCGATGGTGTGCGGTCAAGACAGGACCATGAATAGGTTGATGGCGTCTAAGGCCAACCTGACGCAATCGTCGGGTTACTGTGTGTCGACTTCTGGATCCTCCGTGGGTACTACCTGCCAAATCTGACGCTCTTCTAGCTGTCTTAAGTCGATTTGAACGATACATCCCAACAATGTGCTGTATGCACGGGCACTGGTCACTCTGGGTCGAAATGACCTTTTTCGGTCCGAAGTAGAATTCGCGAGCTGAAAACGAGTTGTCAGTCTGTGGATAGTCGAGATGTGAACACCAAAATGATTGGCGACCACAATTGGTCTTTCTCCACCTGCCAAACGGCCTGTTGCTCTTTCTCGCTGTATAGCCCTTAAACACAGCACTGTCATTACAAATGCAGGTGAAACGGCCAAACTGATTTTTTTACCACAACTTTCATAGCCGAGCTCAGGTGAATACTTTTCACACTTTTTTCACTCATTGAGACTATTTCGAGAGCACCACGTGGCTTTTTCCATGCTCCAATAATAAGGGGCAATAGCTCTAGTTTTCGGTCACAAGCAAGACAGGCGACTTTTGATTTTTAAAGAACATATGACATGCTCTCATTTGTGTAAATTTCAGTCTTCTGCCATTGTTGGTTATTAAGTTATGACCCAAATAGTTTTTTGCATTTCTTTTGCTCGCTAGTATATTATATATATATATATATTAAATATTTAT
>NW_004797631.1:721172-727492 GCF_000002075.1 Aplysia californica | reverse complement strand
TGTGTGTGTGTACGCGCGTGCGTTTGTGTGATTAGTAGGGGCGCTGGAGCGCTGGTGAACAACACACACCTCTCTGATCATCCCCAAAATGTGGCAGAGGCCCCACAGGTAGGGTACGACCTCTAGACAATGGAACTCCTCGTCCAACCTAACGACCAGTAAGTAGCTGTACATCCCTTGGAACACGAGGTAGAAGAGCTGAAAAATACGTCACAAGGGACACTGTCATTAAGGGAAACTGTCAAGGAACTTAAGGGACACTCCGTGAAGATACGTTACTTAAGGGACTTTCTCAGCAAAGATAGTTACTTTAAGGCTTAGGGACACTCTCAGTAAACATTACGTTACTTAAGGGACATTCCCTGAAGGTGCGCTGCATAAGGGACTTTCTCAGTAAAGATAGTTTTAGGGACACTCACAGTAAACATTACGTTACTTAAAGGATACTCTCAGCAAACACAATACTACTTTAGGGACTCTCAGTAAACATTACGTTACTTTAGCGACACTCTCAGCAAACATTACATTTAGGGACACTCTCAGTAAAGATACGTTACTTAAGGGACACTCTAAGTAAACATCCGCTACTTAGGGGACCCTCAGTGAAGAACACTCTCAGAAAACATCACTCTCAGTAAACATACTTAAAGGGCACTCTCAGTGAACATAGTAAACATATGCTACTTAAGGGTCACTCAATGAACATACACTACTTAAGGGTCACTCAGTGAACATAGTGAACATACGCTACTTAAGGGACACTCATTGAAGATATGTAACTTAAGGGACACTCCCGGTCAACATTACGTTTCTTAAGGGAAACTCTCTGCAAACATATGTCACCTGAGTGCTCAGAAGGCAGAGATCTTACAAATTTGAGTTAAAAAGGCAAACATACATAAACGAACATATATTTAAACACATAAAAATTAAATACATACAAAGAATACCCCAAACTCTATATTACACCAGTGCAGAACAATGCTTTTATGATACGCTATTGCTAGTCGCATGTGTGCAGCGCCCTGTGTTTTTGAAAAAGTGTTGTCTGTCGTGTCTTGCTCAAGGACTCTACCCAGTGAGCAGCCATCTAAACCCCCATTTCACCGACACTTGCTTGACATTTCTTGTGCGTCAAAACTCTCAGTCTACCAGGCTGTTTCAGTGACAAAGGAAACAGGACTTACACTGACGGTTGGTTTGCTTCTTCTTTCATGTCAACAATCTATGGTCCTGATCTCTCCTCCTTCTTTGTTGTGTTTGTTACTCTCCTCTAACACCTCTAATCTTCAGCACTTATATGATCCTATTGTGTAGTAAGTGCCATAACAGTCTTGCTAAAAAACTAAGAAAAAAAATCTTATTCCGTACTTACCACGTCCATAGATAGCTTGACCTTTGGACAGGAATAGAGCAGTGTTAGAGTCTTGAGCACACCACGGTCATGCTTGTAGTCTTCAGGGACGTTTCTGCACAGCACATAAACGTTCAACATTTAAACCTGTGTTTCAAATTTTTAGTCCAGTTTTTACAATGCCCTCAGTACTCTATGGCTATGATACATTCACAACAAGGGTGTGTGTGTTTGTGTGTGTGTATGTGTGTGTTGTGTGTGCGTGTGTGAGTGTGTGTGTGTGTGTGTGTGTGTGTGTGTGTGTGTGTGTGTGTGTGTGTGCCGAGCAGTCATGTCTTTTGCTGTCGCAGGCAGGATATCAAAATTTGATTGGGATAAATATTTATGGACTATCACTGTCTTTCTGCTGGGATGCTGTATCCCTCTCACCCGGGTTGAATCTGACAGCCAGGGTTGGAGGGCAGCCTCGTAAATAATCTCATTAAAAAAAAACTTTTTTAAAAGGAAGACAATCAATTTTTCAGAGGTAAAGGGAAAATGGTTACTCACCAATTACTTACTAGCGTTGATAATCATCCGGGACCTTGCCTTGCTGACTGGCATGGGCGATCATGGACTGCATACTAGTGTTGATACAGGCTTTAAAAATGTGGGTGGTTGGCGGGTGCTGTGGAGTGGTTTGCTTTTTTTTTCCTACCGAACATCTATTGTCCTTCTCTTACCTCTTCTCTTTTGCGTTTGTTATCCTCTTGTAACACCTCTAAGCTTCGGCACTTATATGGCTGTTGTTGCAAGTGCGGTAAAACTCTTACTAAAACTAAGAACACATTCACTTACTTACGAGGCATCCAGAGCAGCCTTATGTAAAAAAGAAACCAACAACCAAATGAATGCTCAAGGGACACAGTCTGTCTTGTTGCTTGGGTCTGCCTTCTGAGCATGTTTGACTGTATGTCACCAACTGGGTGTGAGTGTGTGCTGATGTGTGTGTGTATGTGTGTGTGTGTGTGTTTGTGTTTATGTTTGTGTATGTGTGTTTGTGTATGCATGTGCGGCACTGCATGGGAGGAGGAGGAGGAGGAGGAGACACTCCTAAAATAAGGGAATATGAGCGCGCGGGCTTCAAGATGTTTCCATGTTAGTTCACAGCACAGTTTGGTGTTACTTTGTAAAGTCGGAATTGTTGAAGTTAAAACATTTCACAGAATGATTAATATATATGAGGCTGGATTATTTCAACATTCTTACTATCTGTGGTTGGCAGATGCTCTGGTGTGGTTTATGCCTCCTTTCTATCAAACATCTACCGTCATTGTAGTTACTGTCTCTTTAATTTTTATATTACTTTACTGTCTAGTAGCATCTCTTATCTTCAGCACCAATGTAACCTATTTGTGTTGTAGGGGCCGTAAAACTGACACTATAACTAATCCTTACTGCGTTTCGATGCCGTCTGGCGGAGAATTGGGTGATAGATCTTGGTTGTCGGTGTTAGCAGTTCTGGTCTCCGTCTGAAAAACACGTCAAAACGTTGTGGTGGTTCTGATTGTTGTGGTTGTTGTGTTTGTGCTGATGGTGGTGGTGGTGATGTTGATGATTGTGATGGTGGTGGTTGTGGTGGTGTTGATTGTGGTGGTGGTTGTTGTGGTTGTGGTTGTGGTGATCGTGGTGGTGGTGATGCTGATGATCATGGTGGTGATGGTGATGGTGGTGATGTTGATGATTGAGATGGTGGTGCTTGTGGCGATCGTGGTGATAGTGATGTTGATGATTGTGGTTGTGGTGATAGCCTTGATGATTGTGGTGGTGGTGGTTGTGGTTGTGGTGATGGTCTTGATGATCATGTTGTGATGATTGTGGTGTTATTGTTGTTGGTGGTGGTGATGGTGGTGGTGGTGATGATGATGTTTGTGGTTGTGGTGGTTCTGGTTGTGGTTGTGATGGTGGTGATGGTTGTGCTGGGGATGATGATGATTGTGGTGGTTCTGGTTGTGGTTGTGATGGCGGTGATGGTGGTGGTGGTGATGTTGATGATTGTGGTGGTGGTGGCTATGGTTGTGGTGATGGTGATGGTGGGGATGGGAATGTTGATAATTGTGGTAGTCGTGGTGGTTGTGGGGATGGTGGTGGTGGTGGAAATGGGCGTGTAGAGGGTGTTGCTCAGTGTCTCTTCATTTGTGGTTCTACTCAAGCTTAAACAAAAATCCCTAAACAAATATACAAATAAACAAACAAACAAACTAAAAAAACAAACGAACATACAACAAGACTGACGGTTAGGCTACCGGACTCATAATCGTGAGGTTGCAGGTTCAGGGGTTCAAGCCTCATGTCCGATTTTGTGTCCTTGGGGAAAGACATTTTACACAGATTTTCCTCATTTCATGCAAGAGGGAATGGGAACCGGCCATAGACAGCGAAAGATACATCTATTGTCAATACGTTTGTGTTTTAGCGCCTATAAAATGGCAGTCTGCGCTGTTTGCTTTCTGAAAGCTGGGATTGTTTCAGTGTGCCACCAGGTCTGCTTGGGTAATAATATAGATTTTAAAGTGCATAGAGCTTGCCGTTAAACGAGAATTTGCGCTATTAAAATCGCTACCAGAGAATTACCAAGTTCTAGCTGACATTTTTTCCATGAGGTCAGAAACCCCAAATGTTTTACCTGCTTTATCAAAAGTGTAAGGTTGTTCGGAGTCGCAATCAAGACATTCAAAGACTTGCATTCGAAAAAGCGTGAAAAGTCGAGAAGCTTAAAATTTTCAACGTCACATTTCTCAAGACTAAGTACAGAGCAGATATAACTTTAGAATTGTGGGGTAGCAAAATTCTATGTATTATTTGTAGTACTGTGTCCAAGGGGAGGGGGGGGGCAAAAACTTACTTACTTACTTACTTACTTACTTACTCTCTCCCTATACCGTTAGATACATAAGGCAGAAGTGCAAAACACCTGCATAAAAATAAAGCAATGTTACCAAGTTGATGTTGTCGTGTTCCAAACTGTTGTTCATGCAGGGTGCGGTGTGTCCTCGGCTCCCCACACCCTTTGTTTTTTTGCCCTGAGCAGCTCTCCGCAGACTGGACCAGATCAGGGGAGGGAACAACATGGCGAGGATGCACTGGTGAAGGAGGGGGGCAAAATTTGAGGCATCGTGGTGGTGAAATCAAACGCCGGTCAAAAAAATACAACTGAAGATACCAGCATTTTTCTGCCGGTTCGGAAATTTTTTTCAATTTTTTTTTTTGGCTCATCATCCTGTGTATCTATTAAAAATAACATTTCTGTGTGGATTTTGATGAAATTTTTTGATTAAAATCCTCAAAAACTTACATTTTCAGTTTCCAAGGGCTTTAGGCTTTGGAGGACACCAAAAATTGGCGTTCATTTTCTCGCTAATCTTACCTCTGAAGCCTCAGTCCAAGTATCTAGACATTTATTCAAGACAGATAAGTGGGGTTTTTTTCTTTTTCATGGAAAGATAGACGAATAAACAACCTTTAAGATGATAACAATAACTTGACATGCCCCAAAATTGACGAGGGCTTGATTCTACCGCTTTGCGACACAAATGTGGCATGATCCGGTAGAATTAGATGCTCGTCAAATTGTGAATATGTGGAAGTATTGGTATCATCTTAAAGGTTGTTCATTTGTCTAGCCTTTGAAAAAAAAATGACCATCTCACTTGACTAGCAGTTGAGATATATTCGATTAAAGAAAATGTCGGTCGCCTGTCGTCAAAGGTAAACGTAACGAAAAATGTTTATGGCTGCCAAATTTTGTGACCCCCAGAGCTTGAGCATTCTTGAAAACTGCCAATTTGCATTTTTGTGCCTTTGATGAACGTTTTTTGGCAAAGTCTACTCAGAAATAGTGTGTTTTTAAAACGGAGATAAAAAGTACTGAACCCAATAACAGAAACGTGAGGCATTGTGGCGAAATCGGGCGCTCGTCAAAATAATGAAATTGAAGAAATGGGCCATTTTCCGCCATTTTGGCAATATTTATCGATTAAAAGAATTTTTTTTTGGCTCAACATCTTTAATGTCCATGTAAAACACATTTCTGTGTGAATAGACAGGAAAATGTTGATTAATGGCACAAGATAAGTAATTTTTCAGTTTTCAACGACTCTCAGGCTTTTAAAGTTACCTAACTTTGACGGCCATTTTCTCGGTAATTTTACCACTGAAACCTGGTGACCCCCACCTCCTTCAATCTCAAATATCTCGACTTCTATTCAAGATAGACGAGTATTTTATTCTTGAAAGTACTGCAAATAAATAGGCATTTAGATAATAACAAAAACGCCACATTACCAAAAATTCACGAGAGTCTGATTTTACCGCGTTGTGACACAAATATAAATGATAAAATTACCCAAAGGCCAAAAAAAATTGCGTTTTTTTCTATTTCACAGAATGATGTGTCTACAATGTAACAAAGGGGGGGGGGGTTCAGAGGCCACTTACCTTCTCTCAAGTTAGCTTTTACTTGAAGAAACAGAAGCCACTAACCTTCCACAGTGGAAGCGTCTGCTCGAAGGGTTTACTCCAGGCGATCTCAGCCAGGGACTGGCAGGCAGAATGTGCCAGGAACTCCCTGTTGCCCGCCAGTAGCGCCATCTCCGTGCACGTGTAGTTGCTCCAGTTCTCCATGACACGCTTGAGCAGGTCGTGGGTGTAGCCCTCGTGCTTCTTGAAGCACGCGCCGATTATGCCAACTGCCAGTTCGCTGTACTCACTGTATGGGAACACACAAACAAACACATAGACACTTGCACATACACGTAGACACATACACGCACGCCGCGCACGCACACACACACACACACACACACACACACACACACACACACACACACACAACACACATACAAACACATAAACACACGCACGTACACGTAGACACTTACAACAGCACGCGCACACACGCACAATCACACACACACACAGACACAGA
>NW_004797631.1:704382-720593 GCF_000002075.1 Aplysia californica | reverse complement strand
GTGTGTGTGTGTGTGTGTGTGTGTGTGTGTGTGTGTATGTGTGTGTGTGTGTGTGTGTGTGTGTTTGTGTTTGTATCTGTGTGTGTTTGCATGCGCACATTATGTGTTTATGTGTGTGCCTGTGTGTTGCAACTCACCCTGCCCCTCTCTTGAGCTGTCTGCATATCTCGTTGTCTTTTGTTTTGTTCTGCATTTTGTTGAACATCGCCTGAGCAAAAAGGGCAGACGCCATCTGCTCCTTTGGCCAGACATAGTCACACAGAAAAAAATAAATCGCTATCTCATAGAGAATTACAAAGTTCTATCTGACATTTTTGGGCGTTTTGAGTTACTAAGGGGCCCAATGTTCTATATTATTATGCCCTATCAAAATCGTAAGACTATTCAGAGCCGTTATCTAAATATTCAAAGAATTGAATGCATAAAAGCTTGACAAGTTGCGAAACTTAAAACTTTTAACATCAAATTTCTCAAAACTAGGTACTGAGTAGATAGAACTTCCACTAATTTTACGGTAGCGAAACAGAGAAGTGCTCCCAATGGCAGGCTGGGAAAGATCTCTTATCAAAGGGAGTGCTTATTTAGGCCACATATGGCCTAAATAGGGTCCCCCCCCCGGAACATTATTTAGGCCACATATATGCTCAAACTACTTTTTTCACGCAACTGAGTTCGTTCCACTTTCATAATGGTGCACCTTTCTCGTTTTGTACAGTTTTGTCTCAATGTACAACTTATAAATCATAATCATAATGAAAATTGTAAGAACAAAGCACAATACGCAAAATTTTGCTCAATCCCACAGGTTTGAATGAGGGCCAGGTTTTTCCTTCATGGAGGGGCAAAAGCTAGGCTACCATTTGGCACACATTGGTCAAATGAAAAGGTGAAATACTCTGAATGGACTTAAGGGGTCAAATTTGGTGTATAAAAAATGAGTACTCAAACCGAAACAACGTGCCTGAGTCAGTTACACTATCGTTGCTTGTGTGGCACTCTCTCGTACTGTCTCGTAGTAGTAGTACTAGGCAGTTTAGTGAACGTGCCCGCGGCAGGGCGAATCGGCCTCGATACGCCCCGTAGACTTTTGTGATCAGTCACGAAGCCTCGTGTTTTGATGGGTCTAAGCAACTCAGTTTTGTTAATCGCACTGCCACATCCGACAGGCCTACACCTTTTTAAAAGGAAAAGAAAGATAATCAAAATGGTGGTCTTCGCGTGAAAATCGATTCGATAGAACTTGAAATGTATTAACATTTACTTCAGAAAACAAGGTAAGTTGTACTACGCGATGAAAGAAAAACTAGATCTACTGGCTGCGTTATCCTGTATTTATATATAAATTATGAAACTTCAAGACATATTATTATTTTCCAACATCTTTTGACGCCTGAGCTGTATAGGTTGAAGTTTTCGACTTTCCGTAAAAATGCATAGATCTACAAAAGCTGAACCACCGAATCGACCGGAAGGTCAGCGACCTCGGCCCCCCGCTCTCCCCTGCACATTGTGATAACGTTTTGCTTCGGCATCGCATTATTCAACAGAGTGATACGTGCAGCAGTGACAATTGTGATGTACTGACAGACAAAAAAAATCACAGTTTTGTTTTTATGTTACCATATATTTGACTTTTGAACAGTGCAAGTGATAGCTAAATCAAGATCCTCTGTCTAGAATCAGTAGTGGGCCTAGGCTATAAGAAGCAGCCACACAAGCATGCACACACACACACACACACACACACACACACACACACACACACACACACACATACACACACACATACACACACACATACATACACACATTAGCACGTGTGCTTTGGGGTGTGGAAATGAAATATTGTAAAACGAATCGCACAGTTCTAGTTAATTTTAGATTCAGCATCTAACTATATTTTCCAGAGTCAATAATAAAAAATCTCAAAATAACAATCCCTTTTACTTTTATTAGATACAACTCCCCCCACCTATCCCCCCTCCCCCCCCCCTCCTCCCCCCCCCCCCCCCCCCCACTTAATTCTGTTTTGAGCAAACTTACTAGATTCTAGAAGAGAACAGAGATTATAATAAGCATCTGCTCAGTCTATCACTACATAATAATTTAATGTTATTATTTTCTGGATATTTTTGCATTATCGAATTGTGCCATTTTCTTTGATAAGAATAGTATTAGCAGTGGACTTTTTTGACATCGAGTCTCTGACTCAATAATTTTTTTTTTAAATTGTGCTAATCAATGAAAATTGATAATAACTGAGAACAACACTTGTCATAAATAGTGAAGAAAAATGTGTGAAAAAAATAAGATAATGAGGTACAAAACAAACAAGAAAAGAAAAAGTAGATCTTACCATCCTGCATACTCATATTATGACCCTTTTCAGTTGCGAGCACAGTAAAACACAACAACAACAACAACAACTGCACTACTGGCAAAAATCAGGACCTGTCACTTCTCTGGGCTGCGGGCCTACAAAAAATAGAATAGACAAAATATCGGACCCAATCTGTCCATTGTGCAGCGAGGAGCCTCAAGATTTGGAGCATTGACTGCAGAGGTGCCCCGCCACGGAGGCATTTCTTTGGGGAGGATTCAGAGAGGTTGGACTGCCTCACACCCCTACCCAAGAGAGGCGGTGGCCCTGGTGAAGAGCACACTCTTTGGGGCTCCAAACATTTTGAATGGATAGGCTATCACACACACACACAACAACAACAACAACAACAACAACAACAACAACAACAACAACAACAAATATGAAAATGAAAGTTGATCTTACCATCCCCTCTTTCCAGAAAACCTTGGACATATCTGTGTATCCCATGAGCAGAGACCACAGGAACAGAGCAAGAGCCGGCGACTCCATGGGTATATGCGGGTCTGAAAATTTTTTTTTGGGGGGGGGGGGTAATGATGGCAGGGTTTATTACGCCACCATAGATTTTTTGTGGATAACACTTTGGTGTTTTAAAGCACTCGCAACTACAAACGGTCATATGAGCGCGAAGAGCACATCAAACATTTTCTGTTGGTAGGAAAATTTTGAATTTTACCCAGTTGGCAGCCGAAGCCTACTCTTATCGCGATACAACATTCCAGCAGAAAGACAGAGATACTCGAAACAAATTGCTCTTCTCTCAGGAATTTAACTCGGGTCTCCTGTATGTGTCAGCGAAGTGCCTAACCTCTGCACCACAGACGCTGTTTATTTAAACTTAAGTGTATCAACACTAATGCTCTATTTAAGAGGTGGGACGTACGATACGAATTAAATGCCCATGCCTAATAGAACTAAGCCAAAATGGTTGAGAGCCTTAGAGTACGAGAGTATGGATTTAACGCCCTTTATCAACACCACTCGATTATTAAGAGGGGAGAGTTTCGAATTTAACGTCCATCTCCGATAAGGCTGAGCCAAGTGAGTCTTGAAAACTCTACAAAACGATCGCGTTCAAGAACGCCCAGTCGGGGATTCGAACCGCGGGCGTCCGTGCCAAAGTCCACGATAACACAATATTTTGAGGTAAGAGCTCGCCTGTGGACGTTTGGGAGAAATCAAGTTGTCATACAGTATAAGAGAGAGAGAGAGAGAGAGAGGGGGGGGGGAGAGGGGGAAAGAAGAGAGAGAGCGAGGGAGAGGGAGAGGGAGAGGGAGAGGGAGAGAGGGGAAGAGAGAGAGCGAGGGAGAGAGAGAGAGAGAGAGAGAGTGTGTGTGTGTGTGTGTGTGTGTGTGTGTGTGTGTGTGTGTGTGTGTGTGTGTGTGTGTGTCTATGTGTGTGAGTGAGAGTGTATGTGTATTATGTCTTCTTCTTCTTCTTCCTCGTTCTCAAAATATCAGTGTGTATTTGAGTGTGTGTGTGTGTATGCGTCTGTATGTGAGTGTTTATGTGTGTATGTGTATGTGCGAGTGTGTGTGTGCGTGTATTATATAATGTGTGTGAGAGAGTCCGTTTGAGTGCAAGTGTATGTGTGAAGTGTGTGTGTGTGCAAGTGTCTGTGTGTGTGTGTGTGTGTGTGTGCGTGCGTGTGTGTGTGTATGTGTGTGCGTGTGTGTGTGTGTGTGTGTGTGTGTGTGTGTGTGCCTGTATGATGTACGTATGTGAAGGTGGGTGTATGGTTGATGAGGCCACTTGCCTGAGCTGTCACTGTAGAGCGGGGTCCAGTTGAAGGTAGGTAACATGAGGTCGCTGACCACATCGTCAACGCACTTCAGCTCAAACTTCTTGGGCTGTCCAGTGGACTCATCAGGTAGGCCCTTGCAACACAATAAGGTCAAATAAGTGCCGAAGATTAGAGGTGTTACAAGAAAGTAACGTACACAAAAAGGAGAGGAGATCAAGACGGTAGATGTTTGATAGGAAAGAAAAAGCAAAAAAAAACACACCACAGCACCCGCCAACTAATCACAAGCGGCGTGGTGAAACCAGGCACTCGTCAAAATAAAGGAGTAAAAGAAACCAAGAATCTTCCTCCCGTTAGTTTATTTTTATACCTTTTTTTTAACACATGACAGCCCTCAACTCAAAAGATGCATTAATTCCCTGAGTAGAAAAGAAAAGGTCATGATCTTTCGCCTGTGAACACAACACATCCCACTAAATTCCTACCTTTATAGGATCCGCAAGGATACCCCACCCGACTGCCCGTTGTGCGACTGCCAGGATGAAACAGTACCCCACCACCTGCTCCTCTTTAACTGCCCTGCACTTTGAGACCTGCGTAGCACCTACCTACCTGCCTCCCCAGACATAGAAATTACTCTATACAGCGACAAAGCACAACTGATTAAATTGATAATTCTTTGCCACATCGACAGACCGAAGGGCTAGAACCCAAATGGCCACTGGATCGGAAAAGAAAAGTAAGTAAAGTATGCATTTTTTTCTGGTGAGTTGGGCAGGGTGGGGGGTGAGGGTAACACCTTTTATGTCCATAATTATGCACATTTCTGGGAGGATCTTAGAAGTAAACGTTGAACAAAAGCACCCAAAAGCTTTGTACATTTTTCAGTTTGTAAGGCCATTAAATTGAAGCTTTGGAAGTCGCCAAACGTTGGCAGCCATTATCTGGCATATTTTATCTCACACCAGTCGACCCCCATATCTTTCAATCAATGATATATTGGCTTCTGTTCAAGACAGATGAGTATTTTTGAAAATCAAAAGCAAGACCTATTTCCATTTTTTAAAATGTTATCAATAACACCTACTACCCAATAACTGACAAGCACCTAGATCCATCCGCCCACCATTTCAAACAAACTGCTACTATTAACAAACTATTACTACAGTACATACAGAGAAAAAACTACTCCATACAAACAAACTACTTCACCAGTACACAAACAATTTACTACACCAGTACACAAACAATTTACTACACCAGTACACAAACAATTTACTACACCAGTACACAAACAATTTACTACACCAGTACACAAACAATTTACTACACCAGTACAGAAACAATTTACTACACCAGAACAGAAACAGTTTACTACACCAGAACAGAAACAGTGTACTACACCAGAACAGAAACAGTTTACTACACCAGTACAGAAACAATTTACTACACCAGTACAGAAACAGTTTACTACACCAGAACAGAAACAATTTACTACACCAGTACACAAACAATTTACTACACCAGAACAGAAACAATTTACTACACCAGTACACAAACAATTTACTACACCAGTACACAAACAATTTACTACACCAGTACACAAACAATTTACTACACCAGTACACAAACAATTTACTACACCAGTACACAAACAATCTACACATAAACAAAGTAGGCTACATCAGTACACAAACAAATAACTACTTTACACAAACTATTACTACAGTACACACAAACAAATTGCTACACCAGTAAACAAACAAACTACTTTTTCACACAATCAAAGTACGACACCAGTACACAAACAATTTACTACACCAATACACAAACTACACACAAACAAACTACACCAGTACACAAACAATTTACTACACCAATACACAAACTACACCAATACACAAACTACACCCAAACAAACTACACCAGTACACAAACAAACAACACACAAACAAACTACACACAAACTACATCTGCACAAAAAACAACTACTCCAGTACACAAACAAACTACTACACCACACAAACAAATAACTACACCACATAAACTAACTACTTCTCCAGTACATAAACAAACTACACACAAACAAGCTACGCACAAACGAACAACTACATCAGTACACAAACAAACAACACACAAACAAACTACAAACAAACTACACACAAACAAACAAATACACCAGTACACAAACAAACTACTACACCAGTACACAAACAAACAACACACAAACTAACTACACACAAACAAACAATACACAAACAAATTACACACAAACAAAAAACTGCTCCAGTACACAAACAAAGACTCCAGCACCACGCCAGCTCACGAACAAACAAACAAACAAACAAACAAGCAACCAAACTTCTCCTGCACACAAAAATCACTCACATATTTCTTTCGGTACAGGAAAAAGCGGTTGTGGATCTGAAATGAAAGGGAAACATAGACACTTTTAAGATAGCGCATGTGCGACATGGTAGTGAAATCAGGCGCTCGTCAAAACAATCCAACGAAGAAATTGACTCCTTTTCACTCGTTGAACTATTTTAATCGACTTTGATTATTTCTAGGCCTAGCATTCTTTACGTCAACTTGAAAACAGATCTCGGAGTGTCAAGTTTACTGAAAAGACGTTGATCAAAGACACAAAACTATGTAAATTGGCAGTTTCCAAGGCTCTTAAATTATCTCAAATGTGCCGATGGGTGAGGTGTAAAAACACCTACATTAAAAAAAGAAAATAAAACCCCACAATCAACATCATCCTCATCATCATCATCATCATCATTGTAGACTGCAAAGAGACAAAAAAACAAAACCGGTGGAGACTTGTAAGATTTTCAAAAAATTAATACGTTCCACATTTTGCCATCTTACTGTTTCGTCAGGAGCATTAAAAAACAATATTAATGACAAGACTAGACCCACACAATGGAAACTAAAGTGCGTACACGTACGTCGAAGTCGCAATGCTCAATGGTACTGGCGAGTATAATATATCGGAAAGGCCAAAGAAAAGGGAAAGCTATAGTAAGAAGTAGTATGAATATAATATGTTTATTCATATACCATCATCATCATCATCATCATCATCATCATCATCATCATCATCATCATCATCATCATCATCATCACAGACCAAACAATTCCCCTTCATCTTGAATCATAACAACTTGTTACATATTGGCACATATTATGTAACTTACAAACATAGGGACCACCATTTTTTTAAAATGAAAAATTAATTAACCCACCCCACCCCTGTGGATATGAGGCGTAATTGGTCGCTTTAAAGCACAAAGGGGCTGTTCCGAAAAATACTGTTTTTTTAGAAAATCGATGGTAAAGTTTTTGACCCTTGTTCAGTTTCTTTTAAAGACAAGGAGAGTTTTCTATATTATAACCAAACAATAAATATACACACTACTGAAAGCAAACTTCTCCTATAGGTAGGGCAAGGCCACTTTTGGTGAAGGTCAAGATTTCTGGAAACCCCCAAAATCTGGGTTAGCCCGCTTGTACTTCAAAGTGACCAATTGGGAGGCATTGTGGTGAAATCGGGTGCTCGTCAAAAGAATGAAATAATAGAAGAAATTAGCAATTTTCCACCATTTTGGAAATTTCAATCGTAATTTTGTTGGGGTCTTTTTGTTGTTATTTTTTTTTTTTTTTTTTTTTTTTTGCTCAACACCTTTAATGTCCATATAAAACACATTTCTGTGTGAATAGGAACAAAATATGTCATTTTTAAGTTTTCAACAACTCTCAAGCTATTGAAGTTACCTAGCTTTGGTGGCCGTTTTCTCTGTAATTTTACCTCTGAAACCTGGTGACCCCCACCTGCTTTGACCTCAAATATCTCGACTTCTATTCAAGATAGACGAGTATTTATTTCTTGAAAGTACCGCAAATGAACAAGCTTTTAGATGATACCAATAATGCCACATGACCAAAAATTGGCGAGTGCCTGATTCTACCACGTCGTGACACTATTTACCTTGTCCTGATAGAGCTTTGTAAGCTTGTCCCGTGTGAGCAGCTCGTTAAGATCCACCCGGAAGGAGAGGAACAGCTCCACAAACTGCACTCTGTTGCTGGCGATAGCGTCCAGCATGAGACGACCAAGGGTGCAGGAGGTCAGTGACTGGGGTCATGGGAAAGCGAACGGTATAGGATTAAGATAAAATAAGATAAGATAAGATAATATGAGATGAGATGAGATAAGATAGCATAAGATAAGATAAAACAAGATTAGATAAGACAGGTTAAAATAAGATAAGATACGATAAGATAAAATAAGATAGGATAAGATAAGATGAGATAAGATGAGAAAAGACAATACTTTATTATCCCAGAGGGAAAGGTTTCTTGGCTTTACAGGACCATAAAAACACATGCAGATATACATTTAAAAAAAATTAAATTATACATTACTTTCTTTAAAATTCAATAGATAAAAAGAGAAGTAAAGCTGACAAAATGTTCACATCACATCAGATGCATAATTCAACCACATGCAGGAATTAATTACAATAAGACCTTTAGCGGTTAGGCTCTCGAACTCGCAACCGTAAGGCGTGGGTTCAAATCCCGTCAAGCGCCCAATATTGCGTCTTTGGGAAAGGCACTTTACATGGATTTTCCTCACTTCACCAAGGTGGGAAAGGGTACCCAGCTATAGACAGGGAAAGATCTTGGCATCTTGTTAGTGTTTGAGCGCTTAATCAGCTGCTTGCACTTTATGCTTTCCGGGAAACCGAGAAAGTTTTTGAGTGTTTTGTGGTCTGCTGGGGAAATAAAATACAGTGTAAAGCGCATAGAGCTTGCTGTTGGGCTCGGGTATGCGCTATACAAATGCAATTTATTATTTATTATTATTATATCGGTTTAACGCCCCTATCAACACTACTGGGTTGTGTAAGAGGCGGTACCTTTTGAGTTTTAACGTCCTTCTCCGAAAGGACCGAACCAAATTGGAAATTTGGGTAAAGTGCCTTTCCCAAGGACACAACATCAGACTGAACTTAGGCTCGAACCTCCGAACTCGCAATCTCACTAGTATGTGTCTAGTAGCCTAACCACTAGGCTACCGACGCCACCCAAAACACTGCAGATGAAGTAAACACTTGAAGAATTATATTTGTCGGCTTTGTACTGTGCTCACCATTTCAGAACTTCACGGTGACCATAAAGATGGTTCCAATAGGGAACGGGATAGAGGGTGCCCACGTCCCTCGTGACTCATTGGAGCAGATGAAGATAGGACTAACGCTAACATTACTTTAACATAATCCCACATCATCTCTCATCGCCACCATTATTTCTAAAATCACCACTGCTCTCAGATCAATGACTTACATCTATAATCCTGGAATCTCTATCTGTGGTAACAATTACTTGTTATATTAAGTATGAACGTAATACACTATTGGACACTAACATACACACATTTTTCTACTTATCAGATGGCGTATAGCTCACATAAATGGGCATGGGATAATATATATATATATATATATATATATATATATATATATATATATATATATATATATATATATATATATATATATGTCGGCTTTGTGATTTGTCCGCTAACCCACGGAATATGTGCCACGACACAGGGGAATCAGGTGCTCGTCAATTTTGAGGCATAACGAATTATTAGTATTGTTTTAATAGCTTATCTATTTGTCTTAATTTTGATTTTTTTTTAGCAACCCATCTATGTTGAAAAGACGTCCAGATATTTTCCACTGAAAGTTGGGGACACCTGGTATCAGTGGTGAAATTCCCTAGAAAATAGCTGGCAGAATTAATGACTCACAAAGCATCTGTGTCTTTTAAAACTTCAAACGTATACTTTTGTGCCTTTGATTAATGTTTATAATATGTACAATCCACCTAAAGATATGTTTTTTAAATCGCGTAAAAGGTGTTGAGTCCCAGAAGTAGAAAAAACAATTGATAAAAATCGCCAAACAGGCGGAAAATGTCGGTTTCTTCGATTTCATTATTTTGCCAGATGTCTGATTTCACCACGGCGCCACCGTGAGTTTTGAGACACAGCTGTAGAGACAGGTTTTTTTTTAATGCATTACTTGGAATTACATCTTGGTGTGCAGTACAGAAATGTTGGCCTCTTAAAGGTGGTAAAAGCAGATGGACTAGTACTGCTCCAGACTGTACCAAAGTACGAGGAAGGCGTGGGGGAAACATTATGTGGCGGGAACTTGGGTAAAGGGTTAAGGCGGTTACACATATACGTTCCAAACTGCTGGTTCTGAGTGGAAAAGCAAACCTGGAGGCAGAACCGCAGATGTGAATGAAAAACTGATAGTAAAAAGTTTAACCGGGAGGCCGAACTGACGGTTTCAACAGGTTTGGATTTTCTGACTACAGTTCAGCACGTTCCGTTGACGACAGTAGGAGCAGGCATTAGAAGTGCCGAGTACTCGTTTCTCGCGATAAATGCCCTTCCTGTCACTGTCTGGCCACTAAACTACTGGCCGGTACCGAGAAGTGATACCGCTCGTTGGCATGACACAGCGAGTAACGAGAGTGAAAGGCATCCAAGGAAAGAGCAGCACAGCCAGTGAGGAATGACACGCAGACAGTGTTACCCATCACCGTGCCATCCTGTGTCTGAAACTGAAAGGGAGGGGAGAGGGTGGCGAGGCGAGTGGGGCTCAGGGCTCAGGCCAAGGCCAAGGACCTTACTGTACAACCTCCGGGGCCTAGGCCTGGGTCTCCCTACCTTCCTTCACCGCTTGCGCCTGTGCAACAGGGCTAGCCTAGTTTAGATCCACTCTTCCAACGGCGCGAGAAGAGAAATCCCGGCCACAGCCGGACTTCTCGCTAAGCAAACTGCTCGTCCAACGGCGCAAGAAGAGAAATAGGTCATGAGACGAGAAGCACTTTTCGGGACCAGTACCGGTCCCGGCGAGAAATAGGTCAGCTTCTCGGTCTTCTCGCTCGAGAAGAAAAGAGTGCTTCCCGCCCGTCTCTATAGCCTTTGAGTGACGTCACAGGCTAAACTGGCTAATCTTGTCACTCCCAATATCTTCAAAATGATTTACCGCACATAAAATCTGATTACATTTTCTAAATGAGCCACCCAATTTTAAGGCAAGGTACGAGCAGAATTTGTGCTTTTTCAATAATTAAAGAGATTTTTTTAAATTCCCACATAATAATTCATTCACTGAGGGGGTTCAGTACAGGTTTGGACTCTGTGTCACAATGTGCAGTAAAGAACACACTTTCTCTTTTTCTTTTTCTTCACATAAGCTGCAAGCAAATCGTCATTGTCAGTACACTCCACCATTTTATAATTTGACTTGGGCTGCGGTTAAACCGCTCGTGATGTGGATGACGCGCCGACCCGTCGATGGCGGTTTTGCGCGGCGGTTTCAACGCCAGTTCCCACTCTAGTTAAAACCGCCAGGTTGGAACGCTCATGTGTAGCGGCCTTTAGAGATCATCATTTCATAAAGCAATCTTACCCCTGTTCTCATTGCTTCATCAGTTAGGATCTTTTCTCTGGCGACATCAGGTCTGTTCCACTTCATGGCTAGTTTAAGCTGCTTTTCTAAGTTGTTGAAATCTGTTAGAGGTAATCAAACAATCAATCAATCAGCTTACCAATCAATATTTAATTAATCATTCTGTTAATCAAGAGACAAACAATCATTTCACAAATCAATTAACTAACAACAAGTAATCACACGCTCAATAATAACGACAATATGTCATAAAATACACAGTGCATAAGAATAATGCGGTATTAGTCACACACAAACCAACGTATATTGAGAGCACTTTGTTGTTTGGGAGGGTCAGATGGAGTCTCTTTTAATTTCAAAGAGAAGTGGAGAAAGGATGCTTCCCTGAGGCACACATTCCTCCTGCTGGTGAGGATAGGAGAGAGAACAGATCCAACACGAACCTGTAAGAAACGGTTTTATTTCTTAAATTGCCAAGAAAGGCAGTAGGGTGACCGCGTAGGTCGAGAACGTGCAGGTCTTGAAGAATTCCACACTTCAAGGCTGTGCTGAAAGCTTTTACGGGGTCGAAACAAATGGTGATCATGTAGCCTTCTTCGACAAATCACTACCATATATTTATAAAGCTCTATAATAATATGCTCAGTATCTAAGTTTTGACAAATTTGACGTAAAAACATGTCAGATTTTTTCCAATGCAGTTCTTTGAATATCTTGATAACGACTTCAAATAATCTCACAATTTTGATAGAGCAGAGAGACCATATTATTATTTGGTTTCTGACATCATGGTCTTGGTAACTCAAAATGGCCAAAAATGTCAGACAGAATTTTGTCATTCTAGGTACTGGTTATCGAAATGTCTCGCTTATTGGTATAGGTCTCTTGGTGAACCAGATGACCCAGAGTGGATCGAGTTTTCCAGAATCCGCACTCGACACTGCTCAGTGAACTCGTTGTCTGAACAAACCACATGACATCACCATCATGATTAGATCAGATAACTGCAAGAGTTTCGATTTTGCTTCTTTTTGGGAGGGGCGAAGTGTATTCTACAGAGCAAGTTTCATATTATGTTGGTTAAAAATGTATATTCAAATAGACAACCAAAAGGGGGAGGGGGGGGGGAGGGTAAACAGTATGAAAATCAGATAACTTCAAGCCGTCCTTTTTAATAATTCAGATTTTTCCTTCTCCTGAAAAATGTACCAGATGTCACTTAACTGATCTTTTCAAGTTACGATGAGCCGTTTGCTGATTTTTTTCCCTCCAAGTTAACACAGCCAGCTATTGAAGGCGATTGGCCTCTAAAAAAATGGATGGAAAATATGTGTAGTCTCTTCCTGATTTGAGAACAGGAATGACTGTGATATTCATTGTATTTAGTTATTTATTGTATAACGTCCAAAGGCGTACCTTGCAGTATGGAATTCAAGATGGCGAGGTCGATGTCAGTGGACGAGTTGACGTCATCCATCTCAAAGACGGAGATGTTGGGGTAGTAGTAGCAGACTGACCTCACCTGGCGCTGGAACTTGGCCAGGTTTTCGGACGGAAGTTCGGCCCTGTTGAGCAGCATGTGGGTGATCTGGGACTCGGTCACTTTGTCCAGGCGCGCCACCCGTCTGAAACGGTGGAGTTCTATCAGTTCGCTACCTCAGAAAGTTCTATCTGCACCGTGCCTAGTTTTTAGAAATTTGACGTCAAAGACTTTGAGTTTCACATCATGTCAAGCTTTTCGAATGCACTTCTTTGAAAATCTTGATAATGACTGCAAAAAGTAAAAGTGGCAGACCAACTGGAAGTTACAGAGGCACAATTATGGATGAGACAATCACACAGGGCCTGGAAGTACCGAGATTTTAGAAAGTGACCAGGGACAGGCAAGCGATGCGTCGACTGCTCTCCGCTTAATGTGTATGACGGCATAAGGAGAGAGTACGTAAGAGAAATCAATTTCAATTTCTGAATGGGGATTATCGAGGATCTCGATCTTTCTGCTGGAATGTTGTATCCCTCTAAGCACAGGCTGACCCTGACAGTCAGGGGAGGAAGCTCGCTTCCTTAATGACCTAAATTGTTTCTATGTGATCGTATAAACACTTACATTGAAAAGGATTTTCTTTAACAAATCAATTAATTAAAAACAAGTTGGCATTATTTCATAGCGTTCACGTCTTTGCTTGTCATTTCAAGTTTCAGTAAAGGAAAACAGCTGCAAAATATGTATGAAGAACGAATTATGCTCCTTTTAAGTGCACGAAAACAGCACATCTTCAAGCATTGTCGAAAGACCAGAATGCACGACCTAGTGGGGTTATAATAATAATTTCATTAATTGCATTTATATAGCGTACACCACTGCTCTACAGCAGGCTCTATGTGCTTTGCAACCATTATTACCCCAGCAGACCCTCCGAGAACATTCAGAAACACTCTCGACTTCCCGGGAAGCATACAGTGAAAGCAGCAGATTCCACTCGCTCAAACACTATCAAACTGACAAGATCTTTTACAAGCTATAGCTGGTACCCATTTCTATCTAGAAGTGAGGAAAACTTTAAAAAACTCGAGTCCTAACTATATAACCACTAGGCCACCAACGCCAATCCATAGGTAATGCTTCATTCCTTGAAAAGGCGATTTATTGTTATTTGTAGATTGCGCGGTTCCTACAACGTACCCCCCACACACACGCGCGCACGCCATTACCTTCTCTCTTTGTCGCCCTTCTGGTTGTACACTGTCTCTTCTTCATACTTCAATTTCTGGTAAGCAAAAGCCAGCACGTCAGCCACTCGTCCCGAGCCCTAGCAACAAAACGCGACATGAAACTTCAGGTGATATGGGGCAGGGAGGGGGCAGAAGGATTGGGGGGGGGGGGGAGGGGAAAGGGGATGGTGGGAGGTGGAAGAAGGGGACGGTGTGGTGGAGGGGGGGTGGGAAGGGAAAGTAATGGAGTGGCGGGGGAAGGGTTGGGGGGTGAGGGGAATACTTCCTTTCTATTTTTTTCTGTCCTCATATAGCATGAGGTGTCGAGGGGAGATGCAATTGTCGGAAGTGGGCCATGTGTGTTTCCGTTTGGATCGTCATGTTGTTCTTTTTGGAGGGTCTCTTTGACTCCATCGATCCATCTTTTTCTTGGTCCTCCTTTTGCTTTGAAGCCATTGAATTTCATGTAGTAGACCTTGGAGGAAGGCCATGTTGTGGCCCTATTCTCATGGCATGTCCAAACCACCCTATTTGTTGTTTCTCGATGTGCATATTGTATTTCATTCTCACTTTGATGCGCACGTGATGCCTTTGTTTCTTTGTTTGCCTATTGTAATGTTTAATATTTCTCTACCAGACCTGTAATGGTGACATTGCAGGTTCAGAAGTTCGAGCCTCAGCTCGGTCCGAGGTTGTGTCCTAGGAAAAGTCACTTTACACGAACTTCCTATTTGATTCGGTTTCTTTCGGAGATGGACATGAAATTCAGAGGTACCGCCTCTGAAATAGCCTAATAGTGTTGATAAGAGCTTTATACCTACACCATTTCACCATTTTCAGCATAAGGGGGTAACCTTTCTGCGCTTCCGAGTGCGCTGCTAGCTCGGCTGTGGTGTCATACAGGGCTCTAGTGTGGGGGGCTGCCCATAACTAGTTTGTCACAATTTCATCTAATTATTTGAGTATTGATGACAGTCATAATCACAGCACTTTAACACTGTAGTTGAAACTTCAGGTTTTTTTATTCTCCACCTTCAAATTGGTGGTGTAGAAATAGTCCCTCTAAAATGTAATTTTTTTTTCTTTTTGTATGCAAATCAAAGAAAATTACTCTGTAAAATTTCAGCAATGAATGCTCATTCGTTAAAAGCAATTGAAAAATAAAATTCAATCAATAATTCATTTACGTGTCGACTTGACGAGTTCAGACACTCCGACTCTTAAGGGGGATGGGGTGGGGTGGGGGGGGGCTGCTGCTGAAAGCTATATCGCTTATTAGAGGTCAAATGTTACCAATTTTCACACATATAACAAGCATAGTAAGGAGTCTTAAAATCCGCAATCAAATTTGATAAATGAGTTTCGTTTCCATGGATACAGTGGCTATATTGGATTTTGTTGATACGTCTTACGTAATTAATATCGAACTTATTTTTTCATTGAAATAAATCGTTTGTTTTTTGCCTTCATCTTAGCAAACAATAGATCTACAAGTTTGAGTGATGAATTTTTCCTACACATACTAGAAACATTTTTATGAATTTATTCCTGAAGTAGTATTCACGTTTGCAAAAAATCAATGAAAATCTACACTCCAAACATCACCCACTAAAAGCTATTCCATAAATCAAAAATATTCATTAACCAAAATTTTAGTATTACGTCTTTTCTTCGTTTCGTGAAAATTTCATGAAGATTGGATGAAAAATAGTGGAGCTATTTAATAAACCACGTTTCGAAAAAACGGGCGATAAAGAAAAATAAAAGATTGACTGTGCGAGGAAACTGTGGTGACCAACATGGCTGGCGGCTGGTATGGGAAGAAATAAGGCCTTATGGGGTTCTAATGCGATGAAAGAGCAACGC